>NC_133666.1:413128564-413398933 GCF_037893015.1 Macrotis lagotis
ACTAACTTAGGCTGGGAGAAAGGAAATAACAAGAATTCCTGGTTTCTCATTTTTGCCTAGGTTCCAGGTAAATTATCTTTGCTCCTTAATTTGTCCATTGATGAAACACTAGTTCCCTTATGTTTTTCTTCATAATCAATCTTGCCTTTTCCAGATACCAAACTCTGTGGGGGGTAAGTGGTCCTCTAACCATATAAATATATTTTGCTATATTCCTGATCTTATCACTTCCTTCCTCAAGAAGATCCGATCTATTGCTTTTAGGATCAAATTCAGATTCCTTTGTTTGGAATTGAAAGCCCTTCACAACTGGGTTCCAACTTCCCTTGCCAGTTTAATTATGCATTTCTCCCCTTCATGACCACTCCATACCAATTGTCTTTCCTTTCTCTCTCACACAACATTCCCTCTCCCTTTGCATAGGATATCTCCATTTAAGAATGCTCTCCTTTTTTTTCTCCTCTCAATTTTAGAATCTTATTTTTCTGAGGTCTTTCCTGGTTGGGCTCTTCCTCCCCAAATTATCTTGTGTGTATTTTGGGCAAATGTTTATATCTGTGTGTATGTGTGCAATTTCCCCAGAAAGAAGGTATGCTCCTTGAGGGCAGGCATTGTTTCGTTTTTGTCTTTATATCCCTAATGCCTAGGACATAAGTGTCTGGCCCATAAGTGTCTAATAAAAGCTTTTATTGCCTTGTGTTTTCTTCTACATATTGTCCGATGTAGAAGACTACTGTGATCATATAGTTTCTCATGTGATACATTCTGGTAATATGGCTACAGCTGAGAAAAGATTAATAGCTTATACAAACACACATACACACACACACACACACACACACACTGTGTGTGTGTGTGTGTGTTTGTATAAGCTATTACCCTTCTCTCTCTCTCTCTCTCTCTCTATATATATATATATATATATATATATATATATACACGCATACATATACACACAGACACAGACACAGACACAGACACAGACACACACACACACATATATATATATATACATATATATATATATATGTATATATATATATATGATCTTGATGAGACTTTTTCCTGCACTGGTAAGGAGAACAGTTATTTCCCAGATATTAGAAAAGAAAATGACCCGACCCTCATGGTCTATTATACTTTCCTAGGCATTTAATGAATTTTGTCAATCTAGTTACATGAGAGATTATTTAAGAGACAGTTTGGCCTTGGAGTCAGGAGTGCCTGCATTCAAATCTGGCCTCAGACACTTAATAATTACCTTGCTGTGGCCTTGGGCAAACCACTTAACCCCATTGCCTTACAAAAACCTTAAAAAAAAAGACAGTTTGTGAACACTTTACAAGTGTGACAACCACTAGGATTCAATGTGGGGAACAAACTTTTTCCTTAATGAGTTTATATTCTAATGAGGGAGATATCATGTATATGATACTATGGTATATGGTATAGTGTGGTACTGATCAATGAAAGCCCAGCCTTTATAAACAAGCATGGACTTCAAGCATACATAGAAATTCTATGACTCTAATCTGTCAACTTTGTGCTTTTTTGATTGATAGCTGAACTGGAATGGATTATGAATACACAAACTCCAATGGGACAATTTGATCTTTTTTTCCAATAGGAATTAATTTGATGAATCAGGAAAGAAGCCTGAGAATGAGCAGTCAAGAGAGAAGGCCACAATCAGGAGAAGAGTTAAAAGAGTAGAGGAGTCAAGAAAGAGAAGCATGGAATAAAGCTCATGAGATTTTCTAATTGGAACATTATTCATGACTTTGGAGTGAGCAGGCTCAGTGGAATAATAAGATCAGAAACCAGATTGGAAGAAATTAAGAAGTGGGTATGAGGAGAGAAGCAATATGTACCAAGTGCAGATAGGTTTTTCAAGAAGTTTAGCTGAGAAAGAGATCTAGAGCATTATTGTTATGAGGGAAGGTGGAATCTATTGAATGCTGTGGGAGATCAGGTCATTTTTGTTGACAGTGGGGAAAGAAATAAGAAATATTTGGGGGAGAGCGAGAGTGAGAGCAAGAGCGAGCGAGTGAGCGAGAGAGAGAGAGAGAGAGAGAGAGAGAGATAAAGACAGAGAGGTTCTGGGGTTATTGGATGATACCAAGAATGGTGAAGTCTTACTTTCACCTCAAAATACTACAAGACTTTGGGGGCATAAATGTAACAAATTTTAAGGGCAAACAATGAAATAGCAAGTTCACAACAGGAGAATGAACAAGATGAGTGAAATACCTAGCAAGATACTAGATGCTCCACAAACATATTGGTATTGGTCTCTCATTTTTTTCTCTACTGTGCAAAACTATGAATATGTTTGGTTGTTATATGAGGTTGCTAATAAAATCACCTATGTAAAAATGTTGAGGATTGACAGTACATAAAGATAGTTCTCACTTTGCATAAATGAACTGTTCCCAGATCTCTATGTAAAGTGATTTTTACATAATGTAAATTTCCCCAAGGAGGAGGGGAGGCAGGAAGGAGGTTGTGCACCCATTGAGTGGGGGACAAGCACCTGGTTCAAGAACTCCTTGAGAAAAGAGAGAAAGAGAAAAGAGACCAGGAGGAGGAACGTGGGACTGGGCCAGCCATATGGAGGCCTGACATGGACACAGACAGGAGAAGATGAGTGACAGGCCAAGGTCAGAGGCAGACACATGGGCAGACAGGGCAAAGATCTCTTCTCTTGGCACTAGGTCTCTGTTCTACTTTCTTTTTCCTTTTTTTTTCTTTTTTGAGTAAGCATCTTTATTTTTTTTTTTCATCCATAGGCACATGTATATTTTTAAATTACAAATTTTCCCTCTGCCCTCAGTGACAAACAGGTTAACATTGTACACACATATTTTTGATAAACATGTTTATAGATTTGACATTTTTTGGTATGAGGAATTAGGATTAAAGGAAAGAGATACATAAGAGATCATTTTTATAAAGTGTTCATCAGATTCTGAAGGATTGTTTTTTGTTTTTGTTTTTCTTCCTCTGGATAACATGGTCCATAACTGGTCTAATATAGTTGACCTAGCTCCCTAAACTGCTGAGAGGAGCTACTTCCATCAAGATTGATCATTTAACAATGTTGTTGTTAATGTGTACATTGTTCTCTTGGTTCTACTCCCTTCACTTAGCATCAGATCCTGTAAGTCATTCATGCTTCTCTAGAGTCCAACCATTTATGGTTTCTTATAGAACAATAATATTTCATAGTATTCATGTACCATAACTTGTTCAGCCTTTCCCCAATTGATGGGCATCCCAATTCTTTGCCACTACAAAAAGAACTGCTATGAATATTTTGGAACATGTGGCACTTTTCCCATTTTTTATGATTTTTATTGGACAGAGGCTTAGAATTGGAATTGCTGGGTCAAAGGGAATGAACGTTTTTATTGCTCTTTAGGCATAGTTCCATATTGCTCTCCAGAATGGTTGGAACTGTTCACAATTCCACCAGCAATGCACCAATGTCCCAATCCTCCCACAACCTCTCCAACATCGATCATTTTCCCCTTTTCTCATCTTGGCCAGTTTGATAGGTGTGAGGTGATATCTCATAGTTGTTTTAATTCACATTTCACTAATCAATAATGATTTGGGAATTTTTATATGATTATATATAGATTTAATTTCTTTATTTGAAAACTATTCATATTCTTTGAACATTTGTCAATTGGAGAGTGACTTGGAACCTTACAAATTTGATGTAATTCTCTATATATTTTAGAAATGAGACCTTTATCCGAATTCCTAGTTGTGAAGATTATTTCCCAGCTTTCTCTTTCCTTTTAATTTTGGCAGCATTGATTTTATTAGTGCAAACCCTTTTTAATTTATTATGTTCAAAATCATTCATTTTGAAGTATATAATGTACTTTAATTCTTGTTATGAATAATTCCTTTTATATGAATAAATAGAGAAAGAGGTCAATAAATTGCATATGCAACTAAAGAAGCTAGAAAAAAGAACAAATTAAAGATCCTCAAAATACAAAATTAGATATTTTGAAAATCAAGGGAGATTAATGGCATTGAACACAAGAAAACAATTGATCTCATAAATAAAACTAAGTTGGTTTTATGAAAAAGCCAATACAATAGAGAAAACTTTGGTTAATCTGATTTTAGAAAAAAGAAAGAAGATAACCAAATTACCAGGATCAAAAATGAAAAGGGTGAACTTACCACCAATGAGGAGGAAATTAAAGAGATTATTTGGAGCTACTTTTTGAACTGTATGCCAATAAATTGGATAACCTGAGTGAAATGGATGAATACTTACAAAAGTACAAACTGCCCAGATTAACAGAAGAGCAAATAAATTACTTAAGTAACCCTATTTCAGAAAAAGAAATTGAAGAAACTATCAATAAACTCCCTAAGAAAAAGTCTCCAGGTCCAGATGGATTTACAGGTGAATTCTACCAAACATTTAAGGAACAATTAATTCTTATTTTCCATAAACAACTTTTAAAAATAGGAGAAAAAGGAATTCTGCCAAACTCCTCTTATAACACCAACATGGTACTGATACCCAAACTAGGAAGAATCAAAACAGACAAAGAAAATTATACACCAATCTCCCCAATTAATATTGATGCAAAAATCTTAAATAAAATTTTAGCAATGAGACTACAGCAAGCTATTATTAGGATAGTACACTATGATTAGGTAGGATTTATGCCAGGTCAGCAGGGATGGTTCAATATTAGGAAAACACTCAAACATCATTGAACATATCAATAGCAAAACCAACAGAAATCATACGATTATCTCAATAGATGATGAAAAAGCCTTTGATAAAATACCATATCCATTCCTATTAAAAACACTGGAAAATTTAGAAATAAATGAAGTTTACTTAAAATTAAAAAAAAAATAGTATTTATCTAAAACCATCAACAAATGTTATATGTAATGGGAATATACTTGGAACTTTTCCATTAAAATCAGGGGTGAAACAAGAATGCCCATTATCACCATAACCATTCATTGTAGTATTAGAAATGTTATTTGTAGCAATAAGAGAAGAAAAAGAAATTAAAGGGATCAGAATTGGCAGTGAGGAAGCAAAGCCACTCTTTGCAGATGACATCATGGTATACTTAGAGAATTTGAGAAAATAATTTAAAAGCTCCTTGAAACAATGAACACATTCAGCCAAGTAGCAGCAAATAAAATAGACCCACATTAATCATCAGCATTTCTATATATGAAGAACAGTGCCCAAGAGCAAGAGATTAGAAGGAGAAATTCCATTTAAATTAACTATAGGCAACATTAAATACTTGGGAATCTATCTTCGAAGACAAACCCAGAAACTGTATGAACGCACTTATAAAGCACTTCTCAAGCAAATAAAGTCAGATCAAAATAATTGGGAAAATGTCAATTGCTCATGGTTAGGTTGAGCTAATATAATAAAAATGATAACTCTACCTAAATTTAACTACTTAACCGGTACCATACCAACCAAACTACCAAATAATTAATTTTACTGAGCTAGAAAAAAACAAAATTCACCTGGAACAACAAAAAGCCAAGAATAGCAAGGGAACTGATTAAAAAAAATGTAAAGGAAGGTGGCCTAGTTCTACCAGATCTAAAACTATTATAAAGTGACAGTCATCAAAACTGCCTGGTTCTGGTTAAGAAATAATGTGTTAGTGGATTAGGATAGGTTCAAAAGAAACCACAGTAAATGACTACAGCAATTTACTGTTGACAAACCCAAAGATTTCAGCTTCTGGGAAAAGAACCCACTATTTAACAAAAATTGTTGGGAAAACTGGAAAATAATATGGCAAAAACTAGGCATAGACCCACATCTCGCACCCTATACCCCAATAAGGTCAAAATGGCTTACAGGATTTAGACATAAAGGGCAACACCAGATAAATTAGTAGTCCAAGAAATACTCTTTCAGATCTATAGAAAGGGGCTAAATTTATGATCTGTTCTACTTTCAATTGGAGGTATTATCTTTTATGGGTTTCTTTTAGTGGGAGGGGAATAGGGTGAGACAAGGGGTAGGAGTGGAGGGAGAGGGTACAGTATTATACAGTGAAATTAGCATGAGTGGGCTTTTTTCAGAATACGAATGTCTTTCAGAATTCTTTATGTAAAAGTTGAATTTGTCTAATGCAGATTTACTTAAAGTAAGAATTGTTTGTATTTCATTTGATCCCTATAATACCTTTGTGAAATAAGTACTTTTATTACTGGTGAAATGAAACAGAGAGAGGTTAAGTCACTTGCTCAGGTTTACACAACTGATAAGTATCTGAGGCCCTATTTGAACCCAGATCTTTCTGTCTTCAGGTCCAGTGCTCTGTGCTCTATGCCACCTGGCTGTCTACTAATCTTCTGCAGACCTCTATTAGTAACTCCCTCACATTTATTGTGAAGGCCGTATGAGGTCATATATCATTAACTTTAATATTTCAAAGATACTTATTTTTAGTGTATGAATGTTTCTGCCATTGATGAAGTTTGTCTTAAGAAGTGGTTGTTGCTAGTAGTCATGACTGAAACATTCATGACTCTCCAGCCAATCTGGAGATGAGCCTGTTCATGTTTATCCAGGCCATCACTATGATTTGTCCATTTCCAAGTAGCCTTTCTAACATGGTAGAACTTTCCAGAGTTTATGATGTATTGGCATAGCCTTGGAGAATTTAGACTCTCCTTGATAGAATGAATCATCAGAGGTGTTATTTCTACAAACAACAATATGTGATTGAGTATTATAGAATGAAATTAGATAGTTTTAAATATAAAATCTTATGGAGGAAATATGGGTGGATAGAGAACTAGGCTCAGAGTTTGGGTTTGAGTACTGCTCCTGATCTTACTGACTGTGTGATACTGGATGAGCCATTTAACTTTTCAGTGTCTGATGAAGTTCTCTAAGAGTAAGTTGCATGGAAGGTACCAGTTAGCATCTTTAGAGAGAGTCCTCTCTTTATAAGTTCTCTAAATCATTGGTATCAAACTCAATTGGAAATGAGGGCTACTAAACTGGACTTTAAGGATCCTTGAAGTCAAGGGCTTGAGAGTGTCTTCCTTTGCAAAATGGGGTTTGTAGAGCCTAGAACTGTAAAGTATCTTGAATATTTGAGTCTAATCCCCTCTTTTATGCATGATATCACTGAGATCTAGAGAGGTTGTGTGATTTGCCCAAAATCACTCAAGATTCCTGCCTCTGAATTCAAGGCCCTTTCCATCATATATAATCCTTTCTTTGGCACCTTATAGGTTTGTCAGGAAGGCTTGGTATCAGGGTGCTCATTCTTCTGTGATGAGCTTTGTTAAATAGAGCACCATGGTACCAGAGGAGTAGACGACTGCTTTCATGTTTTAGGGGCATATTGAGGAGGCTGGAGAGCCTGTTTCTATATCCTCAAGTTGATGTTTCAGAGAATGTCCCTGTTTTTATGCCCCATTCCCCTCTGGTCACTAGAGGACTCGTCCCTCCCCACCCCACCCCACCCCCCAAGTTCCAGTTGTGGAATATTTCTCTGTGATGTATGTTGGAGCAAATGACTTTCTGTGACTGAGCCTAAAAGTTTTCCAAGATGCTCTCAACCCCCCCCCCTTTTTTTTTCTGATGACAGACTAAAGAACTCATTGGTGCTGTAATGAAAGGCAGGCTGCGTTCCCTGTCATGTCAAGAGTGCCGCAGTCAGGAAAGTCGACATGATTTCATGGCTAATGATTCACTCACTAATATCAATGTGGGCCGCAGTGAGGATAACCAAGTTGAGCTGTCTTAGATCAAATGATTCAATTAGGCCAGCTGTCCCTATTTGTCATGGCTCAACTCGCTTTCAAATTACCTTTCTAAAGTGTATACGTGCCTTAGCATAGAACTTAACAGCTCAACTGTTTCATAGAAAAAGAAAAAAAGGATATTTAGGCATAATTAGAAAAGAGTTTCCCCTTTTGAGGTGCATTGTTTCTTCTTTTTGCAGTCATGGTCTGACTCACTTGAGCTGGTTTAGCACCATTATAGGCAACAACATAGCCCTTCTCAGGGCTATCAGAAGATTCTCTGACATCACTGGGCAAATAACAATCTTAAAACAATCCTAAAAACTGGAGCTTTTACAAGGGAATATTTACTTCAGAAGGTATAATCATAAACACACTACCTTAATTCCTTCAATATGTGGGAGCCATAATATTCTGGGGAGGGGATGGAGATTAAGTTCACAGTTTAGCTTGGTTCCCATGAAGTGCAGCCCCAGTTCTAAGTCCAAAGCTCCTTTTGGGTTTTCAGGGTTTGCTGAGTTGGCTAGTTGCATCATACCACTTCCAATCTTGCCTCCAAGGTCACTATGTATCCATGAGGATCATCTTGGGTATCCAAAATTGAGAAAGATGAACAAAACAGAACAGAAACAACCTCTAGGCCATTTCTTGGAGCCCAGGCAAAAGAGACAGAGCAGGGGAAGAACATTCCTTCCATTCTCACTGGTTTAGTTCATGACACCTTAACTCTAGGTGAACCATGATCTTTATTCTCTATATTTATTTGATAAGAGAGTAGCAGAAAAAAGCATGATGGAAAAAGAAAATGAAGTTCTTAGTCGCAATCTTAAAGTCAAAGGCAGCCAACTGAAGGAGGCTACCCACCTGCGCAATTGTGGATATAGCAGTCTCTATGTTAGAACTGTCCAAATCAAGAAAAGTCTGGATTACACATAGATAGGACCTAACAACTCTTAAATTGTGGAGGAAATTGGTAGGAAGGTACAGGATATCTGAGACAAGCTCCTTCCTTTTCTTTGAAAATATGAAGGGAAAAGGGTCAGATATAATTTATCCTAGATTTGGATTTCACAAATTTTGATGATAAGCCTAAACTGGGATGGTTGTGCAGTTATTTGAAGTAAAAGTCCATTCCAAAGTACTCTGAGGGCAACAAAAGATTCTATAGAATATTTCTGAGTATGGGCCTCATTATTTTTCTATTCCCCTCATATGGAGAAACAAAACAAGGCAGTGTGAATTAACTGATCCTGGAGCTAGGTTTGAGTGCTATCCATGTCCAGTCACACTGTCACACTGAGCCACAGTCACTGGACCCTAGTGGCTCTCTAAGACCACAGTCAGCAGAGAAAGTACCTGCTAGCATTATTAATGTCTATCTACAGTATCTAGCCTAGTTTAATAATATTTGTTGATTCATTGATTAGGAAAAACCTCTAATGTTGCCATTGTTGATTCATCTCAATTCACTAAACATTGATTAAATGCCTACTATGTGCCAGACACTATGGATACAAACAAGAAAAAGGAAGACAGCCCCCTGTCTCCAAGGACCTGGAAATCCAATTTCTGCCTTCTATAAAGACAAGGTGTGCTTCACCAATCAAAAGAGAAAGGAGACAGAAAAGTGGTATCCAAGTGCAAGTTAGCTGTAGGATGATGGAGATTTCAGATGATCAGCTTATCCTAGGAAGGGCATCTTGCTCTGTGGAGTTGAAACTAGGCAGAACTGCAGATGGAGAGTGGAGTGTTGATAAGGGAAAGTGCAAAATCCAAGTTCAGTTGATTTATGATGGAGATTACAGAAAACTTTGGGTTAGATAGTACAAAATCATTTCCATTTTACAGGATGACGAAAGTGAGGCTTTGAAGCATTAAGGACATAATATAATTTTCTATGCTTGAATTTGAACTCAAGTTTCCTGACATCAAGCCTAAAACTCTAGCCATTATTCCATACTTTTGTACTTCTATTTTAATGAAGAAACTCAAAGAGATTGTCCTGGAGGCAGTTATCAATCTTTCACCTAGATAGGCAGGAAATTGATTGACTCATTGATGTATACCTAGAACAGTCCTCAGGGGACCACATGGTCCAATACTCTTTATTTTACAGATGAGAAAACTAAGACTCGAGGAGGCAAAATGCCTAATCTAAACATAAACATAAACATCAGGGAAATGAATTTGAATTTGAATCCAAGTCTTCTGATGCTAGAACCAGTGCCTTCTTCACTGTCCCTATTTATCAAATAATCGTAGTACAGAACCACATATTATATGCTATGAGGGAGACTTATAGGCAATTCCAGAAATGAACCCTTCCCCCAAGAGACATTTGTGGTTAGTGATACTACAAAGGGAACACTAAGCTGCATTAGGGATCTTGGCTAATATGAGAGATGAAGACAAATTGAAGCAGGTCCTGAGTATAGTAGCAGTAATGACAGAAGACTACAGGGACAGGTTTATGAGGAAAGAAAAAAAAAGAAGCTAAATAGATCTAGATTGGCTAACTGATATGATGGTGGCACAAGTTTAAATATTATAAAGACCTAAAGGCACTCGCATGAAAAGGGCAGTGAAATGATTAACCCTCATCTAGCGATATGTAGTAGAATCAATGAAGTAAGGCAATGTGAACTTCAGGATAAAATTCCCCATATCAACATTTCTTTAGCTTGGAGAATAGTGTTCAAAGTGAATTGAGGCAGAAAAGTCTTTATTTCTCAATTATTTTCAAAACCAGGTTTTTAAGACAGGCAAACCAAAAACACACCCTTAGAATAGAATATAAAATATGAAGGACCTAGGCTTTCTTGGAAGGGGCAGTGTGTGTGTGTGTGTGTGTGTGTGTGTGTGTGTGTGTGTGTGTGTATGTATGAGACAGAGACAGAGATAGGGACAAGAGAGAGAGAGAGAGAGAGAGAGAGAGAGAGAGAGAGAGAGAGAGAGAAGAAAGATCCTTAGAGTATTTTCTACCTCTAACTTTTTGGACTTGGCAACCTACTTCTGTGGTGATGTCTGAGGTTTGAATGTTGTATGTCCACCCCCTCACAAATATCAGGATCTTCTTTAGAATGATATAAGTAGGAAAAAAATATACCTACATGACTGGGCCATGCAGATGAGTCAAAGATATGGTTATTAAAAATGTAATGAGATTTATTTTTCTATTTTCATCATGCTTCCTATTCTGAGTGGGGGGGGGAAACTGGAAGGGAGGGTTCTAGATCTTTGATTTGCTACCATATGTGAGATCTTGAACATGTCACTTCTCTTTGGCTCTTAGTTTTCTTATGTATAAAATAGAAGTGAACCTTGGATGATCTTAAAGGTCCCTTCCAGTCATAAAATTCTATATTCAATAGTCTTTTTGACTGGTTCCTGTGTTGTTCCATATTCCCTCCCTGCTATTTCCTAAGGAATGAGAACAAAATTCAGGGGACAATTTGAAAGGAGAATGCCTAAAAGATATTAGACAAAGGCATAACTCTCAATAAGTACCAAGTTCCTTGAGAAATCATGAATTACTTCTCACCTTTTCAGGTAGACTTTGGTTTAAGGACTGTTGCCTTATTTAACAAATGTTTCTCATTGATATAGTCTTCAGTTATTTTGCAGTAGTGCCTGATTCTTTGTGACCCCTGGTCCTTTGTGACCAGGAATTTTCTTGGCAAAGATTTGGAGTGATTTGCCATTTCTTTCTCTAGCTCTTTTTAGAGATGAGGAAGCTGAGACAAACAGGGTTAAGTGACTTGCCCAGGATCACACGGCTAGCTAGTGTCTGGGGCTGGATTTAAACTTGGGTCTTTCTGACTCCAGGCTCTGTGCTCTTTTTATTGAATCACTTAACTATTTGTTACCTTCCTTGAAGCAAAACTAATAGATTTCTTTCTTTCATAATGAAAAGGAAATGAAATAATGTAAGTATATGCCAGTGTGACCCATTACCTTTCGAATAATGTGAAGTGTAATATCATCATTATTTTGGACTTTAGTATCTTCATTGATAACACTGTGGCCTCTCTTCACTTTCACTGTTTTCTTACTAAATCAAAGATGTTTTCTCCCACTAGATTCACCATATTTTTAATTGTTGTTACTGGGGTTAACTTTGCATACTTAAAGCCAATGAGGTAATATAGGGGCAGGAACATCTGGCCAGCAGGCTGTATAAAGCTGTCGGAAATTATTTGGTGTGGCATTGCCACAGAAACCACAAATGGGACTCAAAATTCAATAAATCTAATAACTTTTTAGGGGTGAATTAATTAAATTTTTGACCAAATATAGCAGGCTAATTTTTGAGTTCATAATTTTGCATGACCTGTGAATGATGGTACAAATATTCAAATGGCCCTTGACAGAAAAAAAATGTTTCCCTACCCCTGAGGTAGTAGAATATAATATAATAGAATTTTTTTTTAGTTTTTGAAAGGCAGTGGGGTTAAGTGATTTCCCCAATATCACACAACTAGGTAATTATCAAGTGAATGAGGTCACATTTGAACTCAGGTCCTCCTGACTCCAGGGCTTGTGCTCTACCACCTAGCTGACCCCCATAACAGAATTTAAGTGTCCCTGAGGACACTTTTATTAATATTAGTGAAAGGAAACCTACTGTTACAAAATGGTGTAATAGAACATTGGCTTTGGAGTTTGGAGGCCTGGGTACAAATTCTGCAATAACTCATTATTTATATGGCATTGGATATACCACTTTGCCTTTTTCAGTTTCTTTTTTTCCTCATCAATAAAATGAAAAGTAGGATTATATAACCTTTGAGGTCCCTTCAGGATGAATTCAATTTTGATTAATTAAAATTGATAGAAGTACAATTGCCAAGGGGCAGAAGTAATACTGAAATGGAGAGACTGATGTTAAGGTGCCTGGCTTCCTCCAGGTTATTTTCTATTCTTACTGCTATAATGCCTTTAGATCTTTGCCTCTGGGAATTTGGCTTGAGGCATCCTATCCCCTTTACCCCCCCACCCAAGTCTACCCACCGTGACTGCCACTACTGAATTGCTGTATTTGTAATAGTTGTCTTTGGCCTAATATTGCCCCTACTACTAGTGCTGCTGCTGCTGCTGCTGCTGCTGCTCTTACTGGTGAGCCAAGTACTATATTGAAAGAGGAAAGAGGAAGTTTACAAGACTGTCCTCCCCTATACTGATCATGACTGCCAGTACCTACAGGCTCAGTGTGAGCATCTGGGATGGAGACAGCTCTGGACAAAGGAGCCCAATCTCTTTAGAAACTAAACATTACATAATTTTTATCTTCCTTCCGTGAATGAATGACTCAGATGGTCATTGTGCAACTTTGAGCCAGCCATAGTGCTTATGAGGACCAGAATGCTACAATTAGTCAGTGACTGATGGAGAGTTGAGATTCCTCCCTCTGTCCCCAAAGGAGAACAAGAATGTCCTTCGATGATTTTCCTAGGGTGAACTGGCAGTGATGGAGGAGAATCACGACAGGTTGTGTGCTCAGTTCTGAATCAAGGGCCACCCACCCCTCTGCCAGTAGAGGCTGTGGCTCACTAAGGAATGCTACTTTCTGGTGCCCAGAGAACTCAAAACAGCTTTGATTCAAAATGTTGGCAAAATAGTCTGCCTCCGGTATTTTGACTTCGTTAAAAATGAACTGAATGAGGTAATACGTTTTGAAGCATTGCCACAAAAATATACCATGCTGTTTTCAGAACCTTGGAGCAGTATGACTGCTTTGCTTCTTGGTTATCACTAATTGACAGACAAGGGGTTTACTTCCCAACCTGTGCCATATAAACTCTTCAACCTCAGAATTTAGGATGCAGGGGGTGGAGGTAATTGAGTGGAGACATTCTGCTTAGTGTTGTCACTTCTTTGCTCTGACTCTTTTCTGGATTGAGGGGAAAAACAACTAGCCCAGTAAGATGTTTAATCTGCTGTTAGGTAATAACTATCTAGTTATTACAGTAATATTCTTCTCTTCCTTTGAATTCTGGCTAAATGATAACACAATCCTTATTTTAAAACTCTCCAGTATTTTTGTGCTTCAATATTGTGCTACTGCCCACGGTGAGCATGAATATTGTTACTAAAATTTTTAAATTCTTGTTCCAGAATATTCTAGGATAAAATTGGTAGGACTTTAGATCTAACTAGAGGTTCTGCATGCTTAGAATTTATACATCAGGATCTAGAGTGAAAGATAATTCAAATTTATCTGTGAGTGCACATGTATGAAGGTCATTTTGGTTCTAGAAATTATCTTATCTTCTCAATGAGAATTTGGGATTAGCCTAATATGACATCAAGATGCAGTGGAGGACTCAGTGAATAGAGTTTTAGACCTAGAGTCAAGAAGAGTTCAAATCTGACCTCAGAGATTTATAAACTGTGTGACTATGGGCAAGTCACTTAACTTCTCTTTTGCCTTAAAGTTCCTGGAGAAGGAAATGGCAAACTTCTCCAGTATCTTTGCCAAGAAAATAACACGATCAGAGGTTCACAGGATCACAAAGAGTCAGATACCTTTTAACAGCAATATTAATCTACTGCCACAGTCCATGGTATATGGCTTTCACTTGTCCCAAAGGGATTTCACTGAGTTTTTTTTCCCTAATTTGTGGGCCCTCCCCATTCTTTTTATATTTTATTTAAGGCACTGGAGTTAAGTGACTTGCTCAAGGTCACACAGCTAGACAATTATTAATTTTCTGAGGTCAGATTTGAACTCAGGTCCTCTTGACTCCAGGGTTGTGCTCTGTCCGCTGTGCCCCTCCTCTCTATTCTGCCTTAGATAGTATTATGTTTGCTTAATTATGTTTCAATTGCGTCTTACTTTCTGACCCCATTTGGGGTTTTCTTACTAGAGATATTGAGGTGATTTTTCATTTCCATCTTCAGTCTATTTTATAGATGAGGAACTGAGGCAAAAAGAGCTAAGTGACTTACCCAGGGTTACAGTTCGGTATCTGAGGCTGGATTTAAACTCAGTCTTCTGGACTCCATATTTAACATTCTGTCTGCTGTGCTACCTAGCTGCCCTAGACAATTCTGTTAAGATGGGTGCTCTAATTATCCCCTTTTTTACAGATAAGGAAAGTAAGTCAGGCAGAGGTTGAGTGATTTGCCCAGGGTCACACAGCTAGAAGAATCTGAGGCAGAATTTGAAGTAAGTTCTTTTTAGCTCCAATTTCACCACTCTATACTCTGTGCTACTGAGCTTCCAATATGTGTTTGTTTCTACATCTATCTATTTAGATATTTGTACATAATACAAACAAATATATACATATACACACAAATATACTGATAGGTTAACTCAATGAATTCTCCATCCATTGATATGTCTTTATTAGGCAGTCTCATTCTTCCTGCACATACAACATCTCTTTTACTCCAAAATACTTTCTATGCCACGAGGAATATTTCTCCCCTTTTTATCCTGAATATACACTCTTGGTCACTTCATAGCAACTGCTCTGGAAAATATCTTCAGTGAATACAAAGAATGGAATATTACTTCATGATATCTTTTTGTCCTTTAAGTGAGGTTGATCCAGGTAGTGACTATAGGTGATAACAAGGCACAGGGTGATTGGCTACCAAAAAACCCTGTATGTTGAGAAGTACAATAAAGAGTTAAATGAGTGGCTTTGGGTCGTTTCAGAAACAAGAATGAATTCAGGACTCTCATTCTAGGGCACATTGCCACTAATACATAAACTAGGTCAATCACCTGGAATAATTTTCAAGAATGCCAAATCTGGCAATAGGCCCTATGCTCTCAACTTGCAAGTCTTAGAAACAGTTTGGCCCTGTATTATGTGTCTGCATTGAAGCGTTGACTGGATGGATATGCCCAAAGGACATGTGAACCACTCCAGGTTTATCCTCTCACTATCAGTATCTAAATGACAAAAACCTAGAGTCCTTGAAGGTTTGCTGATTTCAAGGCTAGCAATACCATGGCAAGATTCAGTCTGTTGTTTAACTTTCACTATTCTTCTCTGAATTGTATGTAAGAGACTTTAAAAATATATATGTATATAATCCAATCACCATCTACTTATGGGTATGAGTTGTTGCTATTGTTTTTATGTATAGCATACATATATATTTTATGCCATAAATTCTTGCTTTAAAAAGTGAATTGGAAGACACTGGACATGGTGAGTATCTAATAATATCATAAAATTTGAAATTGATTATTTTTTAACAAAAAGCAAACAACTGCTAACTGTTATGGGAGTCATTTCTGAATCAGTTGTCTGTGGACAGTCAGACCATCAATTTGTTAGAGCAAAGATCAAAATCAACACCAGCTGCTAATACGGGTGCATAGGCAGCATAAAAGAAATTATCAAAGAGACATATGAAAAGAAGATAGGGGCCATATGTAGCAAGATTGAGGGATAACAGATGGGTAAGAGTGGTATTGTCCAGTCATTTAATGTGAACAGACCTAGGGGAAAGTGTCCAGAATGTTGGGTGGATCTCTTCTATGAAGGGCAGATATGAAGACATGAGCAAGAATAGCAAAGAATGAAAAGGTGTGGAGGATTTGTGATTTTAATCCACTTGAGGGATAATGATGATTGATGAACTCTCAGATGCATTGAAGTCCTGGAAAATAAAATAAAGGACAAATCAATATATTTGCTAAAATATTTGAGTTAATCAAATATTAAATAATTCCATTCCTGTTCCCACTGAGATAATAATACATTATCCTCTCATGGAAATTATGAATTTTTGGTGTGAGGAAATGTCATTTTGATACAAAACTTTAAATGTCTTTTGTATCTATTTCTAATCTTGTTTCTTTCTTTCTAGAAGTGCATTAATGGAGAAGATATCTTGCTTTGTTGGATTCCCCTGTCCAACAGGGGATTCATGCAGCTCAGGAGAGAAAAGAAACATGTGTACACCTGGGTGGGGATGCTAGCAGGTCAACTAAACAGAGCCGTTTATTGAAAGTATCAAACAGTTTTTTATAGCAGAAAACCACAAAATTAGCATACAGGAAAAAAAAACAATGATGTAACTCTAACTTGGGCAGGATGTAACCTGGCAAAAATGTAACCCAGGTCGAGAAGTTCAGGACTATCAACAAGTTCGGGAACTATCAACAAGGGCTCTCAACAAGTGAGGCCATGAATGGTGCAGTTGTGTTATCAAATCACAGTTCTATGGAAAACCTTCAGCTCAAAGGTCACCAGAGCTTAGGTTTTTTAAGACATAACTGACCTTCTAAGCCAAACTCACTCAAACAGCTCTCAATATTGCTTCAACTTTTGCATTGGTATAATGAATTTCTTGTCCTGGGAATTCCCATCATCCTCTTATTGCTTGAAATTTGGAGGAGGACCAAGGGGCCCCTCGGAGTCTATCATATTATTCTAAACCAACTTGCCCTTTTCAGTGATGATCTGTCTTTAGCTCCAATTTCCTCAGTCTGGCTGGGGTATCAGAACTACAGCTTAGTTTTATTTTGACAAGAGAGTCACACATTGAACTGCATACAATATCCTTGTGAGGTCCATGAAAATTATCTTGATTTTGAGGGCAACTAAATGGTGCAGTGGATAGAGTACTGGCCATGTAGTCAGGAGGATGGGAGTTCAAATGTGGTCTCAGACATTTAACACTTTCTAGCTGTGTGACCTTAGGTAAGTCACTTAACCCTGACAGCCTCACATCCAGGGGCATCTCCAGTTATCCAAATTCACATCTAGCCACTGATCCAGATTCTCCAGAGGAGAAAGTGAAGCTGGTGATTTAGCATTGAATCTCCTCACTCAAGTCCAATTAATGTGCTTGTTATGGCATCACCTCCATGATGTCCTGGTCTTCTTCTTCTTCCTTCTTCCTTTTCTTCTTCTTCCTCTTCCTTTTCTTCCTCTTCCTTTTCTTCTTCTTCCTTCTTCTTCTTCTTCCTTCTTCTTCTTCTTCTTCTTCTTCTTCTTCTTCTTCTTCTGCTTCTTTTTCTTCTGTGGCTTCTTCTTCTTCATTGAGGAGGAGGAGAAGGAGGAAGGACAAAGCTCAGATCTTTAGCTCAAAGAAGCCAGTTAATTAATCATCTCTCAGAGTCCCAAGCAATGAGTCAACCTCCTATTGGAGTTCCTAGAGAATGGGGAGGTCCTAGGTCATGGGAATGTTTGCTTCTGTTCTGTATTTGTCTTCAATTTCATTTTCCAGATTTGATCCCCACAAAATTGGCAGTTTGAGCCTTGGCAACCTTGGATCAGGATTGCAGGTGTGCCAGGCAGGTCTGCATGGAAGCCATGAGAAGCCATGGTGCCTGGGACTCAAACCTCAGGGCAGTTAATCTATGAAACTAACTTTTTCCCCTTTCTCAGAGACTGAGATCGTGCAAGGGAGAGGAGTTATCTTGTCTCCTACATCTTAGGGGGAGTAAGTTTATATGTTAGGGATTATGCATTTTAAGTAAATATTTCTGTGAAAAAAAATAACATGACTATTAGTACCTAATGGAACTGGGATATAGGGAGATATCTCTTACACTTAAGGGAACAAATCCTCTTAGTGTTGGAGAATCTAATGAAGGGGGGGAACCTATCTGGTGTTCAGGCAGTAGGGACCAGGGTGGTATGTGTTACAGATATATTTGGTCGATTCTTGTACTTACAAACACAAGGTGCTTATATCTAATGGAGGAAGAAAATATAAAAACCAAGGAGCTGAAAAATGTCCTTGAGGTGGTTGGGTGGGGGAAAGAAAGATAGTGGCAAAATCCAGAGAGTCAGAGCTGAAAGAATAATGAAGGATAATAGTCCTTCCTCAAATTTAAAGAAATGCATTAATGGGAGAATGGCTGCAATAATAGAAGGAAGTTCCAAGATAAAAAAGAAAAGATTAGAGAAAGGTAACTTTGCCTGCTCCAGAAAAATAAGAAAGAGGACCATAGCTAGGCCTTAGAAGAAAAACCAAAGGTTAAGATGAAATTAGTAGAGCCAGGGTAAGTACATGGAAGAGACGAATTAGGAAGCTGACTGAATTGAACTGACTTTTAGTATGAGGGCAAGTTACAAAATTGACCTCTAATTTTGCTAAAAGTTGTTCAGTTTAGTTCATCAGAAGTAAAAGAGCTTTGGTATAAATATTCTACTAGGAAAGACTATAAATCTGACTGGAGCTTTTTGGTGTTATATTTCTCATTCACTCACTCATTCATTAATTCACTCTTCAAACATGTGTTTATTATGTGTAAAGTACTGTTATGTGTCCTGATAGTAGTACAAAATAAGTAAGAGGGACTTGGTTCTAGAATAGTTTACAATATAATATAAAGAGATACATGGAAAAATAAATATACTACAAATTATATGCAATGAATGCATAAGAGATGTAAAAAGATAATCATAGTTCTGAATACAGTAAATGAGAGGGTGAAGGATCCTAGTGGATAATAGTCCTTATTACTCTACTCCATGTTTGAATTTATTGATATACATAGGTCAAGCTAAAATTTTTTCTTTAACTGGTAGTCTTTACAAAATGCATGACTGGCCCAGGGATGCAAAGCTAGTATCTAAGGCCGAATGTGGACTCAGGTAGACCCTAGCTTTCTCTGTTATTGTAGATAGAAGTTCCATGGAAATTCTAAAGGAAGTTCCATAAACTCTTTCCATTTAGGTTGAGCCCATCTCCATTTTCTCTGTCCTGATTGCAGAGGAATCATATCTGAGCCAAAACTCTTTATTTTTCTCTCTTCCTTGAACCATGAAGATATTTTCTGTTGTACTATATTGCCATCATAACTTGAAATTTTCTGTATTTTTTGTTAGTGCATAGATAATTCCATTTTGTATACTTAAGGAACAAAGGTAGTTTTCAAACTTTACATTTAGTGTACATTGGTAGCATATTAACAATCATGACTAGTATATGACAAGTAGAATAAAACAAATTAATAAAAGGTATGGTTAGAAAAGGAGGTGAGAATTTAAGAGCTTAGTATTACATTAATGACCATAAAAATGTTTTTTTTGTTTGTTTTTTTAGGTTTTTGCAAGGCAAACGGGGTTAAGTGGCTTGCCTGAGGCCACACAGCTAAATAATTATTAAGTGTCTGAGACCAGATTTGAACCCAGGTACTCCTGACTCCAGGGCTGGTGCTTTATCCACTACACCACCTAGCTGCCCCCAAAATGTTTTTTTAAAACACCTAGAATAATACCTTCATCACATTGTATGAATTCTACATAAAAGACTTAGGGAAGGCATAGATAAAAATTTTGGAGGAGAAGCCTTTGATGGGCTGCAATGTCCAGCTGCAAAGGGAGTACACACAATGGATCTTGAATGTTTCACAATTTTCAAAATAATGCTATTCTTCAAAAGTATCAAGGAATGGGGGGCAGCCAGGTGGCTCAGTGGATAGAGCACCAACCCTGGTCTCAGACACTAAGCTGTGTGATCTTGGGCAAGTCACTTAACCCCATTGCCTTAAATAATTAAAAAAAAGTATCAAGGAATGCTGATAATAAGTATCTTTCTAATGAGAAAGAGTATAGAACTGAAGACTTTCTAATCCTGGCTTTGGTCTATATTGGGTTTTGTTTTTGTTTTTATCTTGAGCCTCATTTTCATAATTTGTAAATAGGAGATTATATTATCTATCCTGTCTATATCCCAAACTTGAAAAGATCATATACAATAAATGCAATAAAACTCCTTGTAATGATAAAGCCTTAGAAGAATGTAATTCCTTATTATAGTCCTCCAAGACTTGTTCTGATCAGCATACAGACATGAAGGGAAATGATCTTAATGCTAGATCTTCTCAATATATTCCTTGGCACATGTTGCCCAAAGCAGCAGACAAAACTACGAATATGGTATAGATTCTTAAAGGGTAAAAAAAAGACCAAGTAGACAAGAGGCTGTCTTGCTTGAATGCCTGAGGCTTAATCTGTTGATGAGAGATGGTGATTCAGCTGTCAAGGTGCCTGAGTGGGTCTGTGGTCATCATAATGATTGGCTATGGATGGGTTTTCTTCCTTTTCCCCTAAGAATACAATAAACAGGTCACATATATTCAAATGAATGGACTGCCCATTTTGGTGACAAATAGGTTCAGCTTGTTAACTCAATTCATATCCTTTGTGTCAATTTCCTAACATGCCATACAGCTGGAAAAATGCAGTGATTTGAATAGGACATGATGCATTCTCTTCTAGCCCTTCATCTTTCCCCATGCCCCCACCAGATCTCCATTTAAAAATCTTTCATATTAGCCAAGGTCTCAAACTCATGTGAGCTGACAAATCATCATTTCTTTAGTTGTTACCAGAAAAGAGGCATCTATGAAATGAACAATGTGAACAAGTTAGGAAACTTGTACAAGTTAAGGAGAAGAGAGAATCATTCAACAAATATTCAGCTGTTAGAAAATGTGCCTTTCAAAGGAAGTGCTTAAGTAACACTGTGTCATCTTTTGGCGCCCACTGCCGTTTTGTGTTGACAAACTGCACTGGAGCCTGTGGGTTTCCCATCAAGATGTAATCCGAATGATGCTTCCTAAGCTTCTAGTTTCTAGGTGCCATGAAGCATTAGTTCCTTCCCACTTCAACATATCTGTCATGGAAGCCAAGATGCATTAAGTGAATTTTCAAAGAAAGTCTCTGTACTGATGAAGTGGGGGTGTATCCCTGCTCACCAGTTCAGCAAACCAATTCTTTACCTATTTTCTTTGCTAGAGAGTAATCACACTGAAACAAATGCTTATTTAAAGCACATCTCATATTTTGATAGGGTTGTTGGATACAGTTTAACAGAAGTTTGAAATCTCTCCTTTCCTCCCTATTAACAAAGACATCAAAACTCAGACTATACCCTTGACTTGCCTATCAGACTTTACTGATGGGGCTTTTCTTTTTTTTAGAGCAAAGCATAGGGCAGCTGGGGTGGGGGCACAGTGAATAGATTGTTGATCCTGAAGTTAGGAAGATCCGAATATACAACTGGCACGAGGCATCAGCTATGTGATCCCCAGCAAGTCGTTTAACCTTATTTGCCTCAGTTTCTGCTTATGTAAAATGAATTGGAGAAGGAAATGGCAAATCACTCTGGTCTTTTGGTCAGGAAAACACAAAATGGGATCACTCAGACAAGACAAAAAATGACTGAAAAAAATGTAAGATTCTTGAGTTGTTATTTTACAGAATGAGGTACAGAACATAGTTGTAGAGAGATTTTACTTTGGGATTCCCAAGGTAGAAGTGGCATCAGAGTCTTAGCATACTGGTCTTTGAAAATACCCCAGATTTGGGAAACCAAAAGGCACTGTGATGTAGAGTACTGAAGCAATATTTCTTGGTGCCAATATGTAATATATGGACTAAAATAAAGACAACTTTGTCTGAAAATGCTGAGATCTGTCTAATCCTGATGGAGGCAGGAAATGGTCAGACATCCTTCAGCAGTGGGTTCTATCTCTGTTGGAGTTAACCCTGTCAGAGCTGAATTTGTAGAGCTTGGGTGAGCAGAGTATTCCACACAGTGGATATTGTGATGCCAAGGGGTTAACAGACAGTTTATGTGAAGTTTTAATATCCCACAAATGAAATGTGCATGTGAAATGGGGGAAAAAAAAGGAAAAAATATTCTATTTGTCAGCTGGGCCGCCATATGTCGTTCTGGCGGGAGCACAATTAAATGGTGACAATTCCTCTTTATTGGATGAGGATCTGTGTCAATTCCCAGTCCTGTGTCCTTCTATGGATGAGCAGGGACATTCTCCATGACCATGATGAATTTGAGTTTTTCTTTTTTTGCAGGTAAATCTATATCTTAGATTCTCCTGTCTCTATAGAAATGTTATAATTTTCCTTTTTTGCATGTTTTTTTTGGAAGAAAATATATAGAAACACAGAGCAATCCATCTGTATATATATTTTTTAAATGAACATGGCCCTTAGGGTAAGAAACAGTTGTCAGAAACAACCAGAGTAAGACTTTGGGAGTAGGTTATATGTTTAGTAAAAGAGCATGCAAAATCTTCCAATATTAAGCAGGTCAAAGCTATGGCAATATTATTGTTATTATTATTATAATAATTTAAGTCTCATTTTATCTTCTCTATTTTGCTAGAATCCAGAAAGATACTGTCCTGGGACCAATAAGTTGTCTGCTAATATTCTTGTATACTTAATACCTTGAGAACTATTGCAAAAGTAGATGAAATAATTATCTTTATGCTTATTTTTTGGTAATTGAATAGAATTGAGATGTCAGCTTATTTACTGTAGACTCCCTGAAAGTATCTTTGAGATAATGCCAAGAACAAAAAAGAAAATAGACTCATAGGTACTTCATCTTGTTCCCATTTAATTTTGATTAATTTCTACTAAATCTTTAAATGTTGAAAGCTTTTCATTCAGTATAGCTTAATGATTATGAATATTTGGTATGGAGTCATTCTATTAGGTAATCATTCTTCAAATTTTGGATTATTGTTATGTCTGGGCAATTAAGAGCAACAGTCAACTTATGGTAATAGGTTCTTTTGTGGTTCAATCATTTTAGTCATGTCTGACTCTTCTTGACCCCTTTTGTCTTTTTTTTCCCTTGACAGAATCTAAAATGATTTTCTATTTTCTTCCCCAGCTCATTTTATTGATGATGAAACTACTGTGTATCTGAGACCATATTTGAATTCAGCAAAATAACTTTTCCTAACTTTAGGTCTGTCCCTATATCCACTCTGCCATCTAGCTGACCCAGAATGGTTTCTTTCATGAATGTTAAATCTGTATTTATAACATAGATAATTATCAACTATTAATGTAGGAAAGATAGCAAGATTTTAGTGTAGGCTTCTATCTATTAAATAGTATCTTACTAGGTGCTGATAGGTACAATAATTTTGCAAGCTTCAGTAATATTTTATATTATCTTATCATTTCATTGCATCATCCACAATAGTCATAGTTTCTTCCAAAAGTTAACCCATATGTAATTTTTGGTGGTGATGACTCATTTGGTCCTGAATTGTCATTATGACTACTTCCATTTTTATAGATAAATCCATAAGACTTAGCCATTTTTTGGCTGCTTCGACATTTGTTGGTTGAATCCATGTGGATATTGAAGGGGCTTTTGAATTCCACAGGAACTTAGATTTTTTTTCCCCCCATACATTCTATCTTTGTGGAAGTCTCTGTTACAATTGAAAAATCCAATGGCACCTTTCTATTATCAAAGTTTGTCATAGTCCAGTGAAAGACATTGTTTATTCTAAAAAGTATTTTTATAAGTTTTAATTTGTTTATAACCAGTTTTTAACCTCATATGTTCTTAAATTTTGTTAGCATTATTATAGTTTACTGGAATTTATATAATATTTTATAATGAAAAAATACTTTCCTCACAAGAAAGGAATACTGGGCTTTGTTTAAAGTAAAACTCAAATGGTATTTTCTAAATGAATCCCTTTTTAATTCTCCAAGTTATTAGCATTTTCTCCAGCTTGATAGTGCTTTACATTATTGTATATTCATACATAATATATATTAATTTGTGTACATGTTAATTCTTATAGAATATGAAAGCATGTTGAGGTGTGTATTTGGCAGGTACCATATTTCCCCATATATAAGATTCACCTTAATTTTAGGACCTGAAATTTGAAAAAAATGCATTACAAAAAAGTTATCGAACTCAAGTTTTGTTCATCATGAAATTCAAGGACCTTCTGCTCATAGCTTTCAGGCATCTTTTGGGCAAGTCTATACGTGGATACATGCTTAGGCCATTCTGTTTCATGAACCTGAAGCACCAATTGTGTTCTTCTTTGAAATTAGTCACTTTGGGGTGGCTAGGTGGCGCAGTAGATAGAGCACAGTCAGGAGTACCTTAGTTCAAATCTGGCCTCAGACACTTAATAATTACTTAGCTGTGTGGCCTTGGGCAAGCCACTTAACCCCATTCACCTTGCAAAATCCTTTAATAAAAAAGAAAGAAAGAAATTAGTCACTTCTTTTTCATCAGCAATTCTTACCTCCTGCTTTAACCATCTTTGTGGACACAGGAATTCCAATGTTCCTTTGCTCTTCAATCATCTCTTCAATTCAATAGTCAGGCTATTTTGCTGACTTGCCTCTCGTGGTTTTCTTTTTCTGGGACATTTTCAGTAGGGGTTCTTCTTCCCATAGCCAGTCTCAGATTGCTATCTCAGTTGGAGGAGGACCAAACTGACATTCAGCAGCACTAATTCCATTCATTTTTGTAACCTGGATCACTTTGAACTGTACAAAAATCTTTTCTGAGCCATTTCTGGGCAGAACATGGCAAAACATAACCTAACATACTGGTAACAAATGCAAAACAATGAGTGCAAAGACAATTGCAAAGTGGGAAATGCAAGTAAAAAAAATCTACAACTACTGTATGACATGCTCCTAGTTTTTAGATCCCAAATTTTTTGAAAAAGGGTGCATCTTACACATGGGGAAATATGGTATTTGTCAGCTGTTGCTATAGGAAAGAGTAAGTGTTGATGTAGACCTCTACTTTTAGTTTCTATGAGAGAAGGTTGTGGGTGAAAAAAAATGGAAGAAGAGAGAAAAACTTGAACTGTAAAAAGTAAGAGGAAATTGTTAGGGTAGTTTAAATGAATATGAACTTGTGAGGAAGCCTACAGTTTGATTTTTGAGAGGAAAGATTTAGAGAACTTGAGGAAAATTTGAAGAACGATTTCCAGGTCTGGATTTACTTCTAGGTTCTCTAAGAGAAGTTTACACAAAAAAGCAAGATTTTTAACAGTAAAGGGTTAAATAAAAAGTTTCAAGGGGGGAAAAGGAGAAGAGAGTGGCAAGAACATATAAAAATGAAAAACTAAATTGAAAAATTGGGGTGTGTGTGGAGCCAAGATGTTGACATGAAAGCAGGATTTCCTAGGAGATCTCTTCCAAAATATTCCAAAAACCTTAAAATTATGACTAACTAAATTTTAGAGAGGCAGAACTCACAGAAAGACCAAGTGAAACAATTCTCTGACCCAAGGTAACATGGAAGATCTCATGGAAGGCTTGGCTCCACCTGGGTTAGAAGGCATGGCAGCATAGCTAAGGTCACACACAAACAAGCTCCAGTCTTCCAGGAATAGCCTGCAGGGCACCTGGGTCCCTGGGGATGCTGGCTTGTGTCAGTACAAGTGATATCCAGACCTTCCAACCCAAGGATTACCAAGTGAAATCTGGAAGTTCAGGAGGAAAACCTCTGCCAGAGGGAGTGAGGAGCCCAGGTCAGCATGATCCTTGGCCCAGCTACAACTGTGGCATGGGAAATGGAAGCAAGTTCATGGAGCCACCCAGTAAGAAACTGACTGATGAATGCTTCCAAAGTCCTCAGCACATAGAAGGTAAGGGGGTGGGGGGGAGACTGTTGCTGTCTCTCCACTATCCCTGGGACAGGACTCTTGTGCTTTTATCATATGCAGACCCTGATTACAGTCTGGGACCCTCTATGGCCACAGCAGAACAGGGACCCTCCTCACTGCTCCAGGGCAGAAGGGAGTGCTGTTGGCCATCCACAGGCTAGAACACAGGTCAGGAGAGCAGTCAGAGCCTCTCATAAGACATTGAAGGAACTGAGGATCTTGTGGGTATGTCCCAATATCACTCAAAAGCTCTGGAAGCAGCCCAAAACCAGGGCATAGAATTAGTAAACAGAAAAAAAAGAACCTGACCTTAGATACTTTGGTCCCACAGAGGATCAAAACACACACTTGAAGATGACAAAGTCCAAGATTCTTCATCCAAAACCTCCAAGAAAAATAGGAATTGGACTCAGGCTATGGAAGAGCTCAAAAAAGATTTTGAAAATCAAGTAGGGGAGGTAGAGGAAAAATTGGGAAGAGAAATGAGAGCAATACAGGAAAAACATGAAAACCAAGTCAGCAACTTGGTCAAAGATATACAAAAAATGCTGAAAAATATTTAAACATATTTAAAAACAAGTTTAGAGCAAATGGAAAAAGCAATTCAAAAAGTTAATGAGGAGACTACCTTAAAAAAAAGCAGAATTGGTCAGATGGAAAACATCTCTCTGAAGAAAACAACTCCTTCCAATGTAGAATTGAGTTAAGGGAAGCTGATGACTTTGTGAGGAGTCAAGTAACAATAAAACAATACTAAAAGAATGTAAAACTAGAAAATAGCATGAAATATCTCATTGGAAAAAACAACTGATCTGGAAAATAGATCCAGTTAGAGACAATTTAAAAATTATTGGGCTACCTGAAAGTCATGATCAGGAAAAGAGCCTTGATACCATTTTAAAAGAATTTCTACAGGATAATTTCCCTGATATCCTAGAAGCAGAGTTTAGGTAAAATATAGAAATTGAGGGAATCCATCAATTTCTTCCTAAAAGAGATCCAAAAAAATAACTCCAAGCAATATTATAATCAAACTCCAGAACTCCCAAGTCAAAGAGAAAAATATTACAAGCATCCAGAAAGAAACTATTCAAATATCGGGGTGGTACAATCAGAATTTAGCAGTGTCTACTTTAAGGGCTCATAACAGTATTTAGCAGCATCTATAAAGGTTCATAGGGCTTGGAATATGATATTCTGGAAGGCAAAAGAGCTTGGAATGCAACCGATAATTAACTATCCATCAAACTGAACATCTTCCAGAGGAAAAGATGAATATTCAATGAAATAGGGGAATTTCAAACTTTCCTGTTGAAATGACCAAACTGAACAGAAAAGTTTATCTCCAAGTACAGGACTCAGGTGAAGCATAGGGAGAGGGGGTGAGAAGGGTAAATTATGAGGAATTTAATGATTTTTAATAAATTTAATGAACTGCCTGTATTCCTACATGGGAAGGTGATAATGATAGCTCATATGAACCATCTCAATTATTAGAGCTATTAGGAGGAGCATATATAGACAAGGCACAAAGAGAGCTGAATATGAAGGTATAATATATTATAAAGATGGAGTCAATGGGTTAAAAAAAGTAATATAATGAGAGATAGGGAAAGGAGAGGTAGAATGGGCCAAGCTTTCACATAAAAGAGTCAAGCAAAAGCTTTTGCAATAGGGGAAGGGGGAATGAGTGAGCCTTCATTCTCATTGGAAATGGCTCAGAGAGGAAACAACATGCACACCTAATAGGGTATAGAAATCTATCTTAGCCTAGAGGAAAAAGGAGAGTAAAGGGATGGGAGAAAGGGAACAAGGGGTGTAGGTGATAGAGGAGAGGGTAGTTAGATACAACATATATTTTTTGCAAAGTGGTGGGATTGGGTGGCCTGCCCAGAACCACATGGCTGGAAGGTTGTTGTGTATCCAGGGTGGGATTTGGGCTCAGGTCCTCCTGGTCCTGGGGCCTGTACTCTGTCCACTGTGCCACTCAGCTGCCCCATTGCACACTTTTGAGTAGGGGAAAAATGAAAGGAGAGAGAAAAATAGAATAAATAAATAGAGTGGGTAGAAATGAATGGAGGGAGATACAATCAACAATAGCAAATGTAGGAAAAATACATGGAAGCAACTTTTCTGATGGTCTTATGATAAAGAATGCAATCCACTCCAGAAAGAGAGCTGATGGTGTTTGAATGCAGACTGAAATACATTTTTTCTCTCTTTCATTTTATTTTTCTTGAGGTTTTTCTATTTTTGTGGGGGAAGGGAGGATTATATTTACTTTTTCAACAAGATTATTTTAGTAATATGTGAATATAAAAATAATAAATAATAAAAATAAAAATTTGGCAAGTTAAAAAAGTAGTGACACAAATAAGTTTAGTGAGAAAAAGGAAAGTGTATATAATTTGTGTCTATAACATTTTTGAGACAAAGAAAAGGAAATTTCACAGAACTGTGATGTTGCTAAAATGATGAATATTTAACACTCACAAATAGCTTTTAAAAATCTTGTTTTTAATAAATATACAGAGAGAAAGGAAATTTTAAGTGACTTGCAATGATATGATATGAGAAGACTGTCTACAGTAAAATTCATCTATAAGTAGGTTTCTTTCATAGAGCAGAAGGTAAAGGAACTTCTCCACATTCTAGATTATTAGAGAAATGAAGTTTTCCTAAAGAAGGGAGAAAACAAAACTTTAATGGGAGGAAAAAGGATATACAGTGGTATGAGAAAAACTTGATACTTGTTAAGAGTTGGAAGAATAGAAGAATCTCACATAGATGAGAATGGGAATGAAATATATAAACATGTACTTAGACCAAAAAAAATTTTAAATTCTTTTTGAGAAAGATGTACCTGGATGTTCTTGGAGTTGTTAGGTTATTCAGTAAGATCAGAAGAAGAAGAAAATAGTGGTGTTTAGTAAATGGACTCAGGGATATCCAGAAAGCTATTTGTAAACCTGATACTAACAATAGAGAGATCTGTTATCTTTCTAGGAAGCTATCATCATTATGAAAATAATAACTAATATTTCATTATTAACTTAATTTATTATAATTAAATTATAATGACTAATAATGACTACATAACTAATAAAATGTTATTATTTATTATTAATAGTTCATAATTAACATTCAAGTAATAATAGATTTAATGTTTTTAAAGTATTTCACACATATTATTTCATAATGTATATGTTTAATCTTACATAAGTGCCATTTTTATCCCTATTATGCAGAAAATGTGCTGAATGGGATCAAGTGACTTGTTCAGGGACACACAACTCATAGTATTTGAGGCATTATTCGGAACTCAAGTCTTTCTGACTCTAAGTCAAGCAATATATTCACTGTTATTCAGCATTTAATCTTATAATAGAAACCACAGATGTAAATGATAATGCCAGAAGGAACCCACAAAAATTAATCAAAGATTAAAAGGTCTTGTGTAAGAAGCTAGAGACTAGGTAATGTTTTCCTCAATGCTGTTTATCAAAGGCAAGAACTATGATATAGTTAAAAGAGATCAGATGAATAAAAAAGATGTTTTCTAAAGAAATTGTGCAGCTAGGTGATACAGTAGGTGAATAGAGTACCAAACCTGGAATCAGGGAGATTCATCTTTCTGAGTTCAAATCCAGATTCAGACATTTATTAGCTGTGTGATACTGGGCAATACATTTAACTCTCAGTTTGCCTCACTTTCTTCATCAATAAAATGGGCTAGAGAAGGAAATGATAAACCACTCCACTATTTTACACCCCCCCCCCCCAAAAAACACAAAAGGGTCAGACATGACTGAAAAAAAATCAAACAACAAATTTAAATAAACTTAAGAAACACTGCTGTTTTCCTATTGCCTCCATCATCAAATACAAAATACTTCAGAAAATATAAAGATCAGGCAAAATACTACAGACCACTTGGTCAGAAAGAGGATATAGATAAAAAGTTTGATTCATCATAAGTTTTAGACAAATATAATAGTGATGAGAACTTCAAGTAATCCAAATATCTACTGGAGCTCTCTTTGCAAAAGTTGAGCAGCTAGGGATATCTTGATTTACTTGATACCCTTTTCCTTTAAAAGATCAAAGGACTTTCAGTAATAAAGAGGAACTGCTTGTTTTATAAAGCTAAAAGTTTAGAGGAATGGTAACTAGAATCTCATTAACTCAAACTGCTAAAGGAGAAGTTAGCGTAGGAAGAATGGGAGATGCTCAAGAATGAAATTCTGAGGAAACAGTGGAAACAATTCTAATGAAGATTAAAAATGAGAATCATACCTTACATCTATCAGAGTGCCTAAAATGGCAAAAAAGGAAAAATGTTGGATGTTGGAGGGGATGGTGTACACTAATCCACAGTTGGTGGAGTTGCGAATTGATTCAGTCATTTTGGAGAGCAATTTGGAACTATACTATAAAATTGTGCATACCTTTTGATCCAGTAATACCATTGTTAAGTCTATATTCCAAAAACCTAAAAAAGAGAAAAAGACATATTTGCACAAAAATATTTCTGGTATTTCTTTTTGTGGTGGTTAAAAATTGTAAATCAAAAATCTATCCATCATTTGGAGAATGGATAAACAAGTTGTGGTATATGATTGTAATGGAACATTACTGTGCTATAAGAAATATCAAATAGAATGATTTCAGGAAAAATATGTAAATATTTACATGAATTGATACATAGAGATTGTTGTACACAGGAACAACAATATTATTAGATAAAGAATTGTGACTGACTTAGCTATCCTCAGCAATACAATAATCCCAGATAAACCCAAAGGACTAATGATTAAGTATTCTGTCTCCAGAGAAAGAATTTATATTGATAAAATACAGAGTGAAGCTTGACATTTTTCACTTTCTTTCATTTTTTTCTTTTATTTGAGTCTTCTTGTATAAAATGACTAATATGAAGAGTCTTATATAATTGCTTGATTGCTCATTCTCTTAGGGAAGGGTTAGGGGAGGGAGGGAAGGAGGAACAGAATTTGGAACTCAAAACTTTAAATAAAAATGTTAAAACTTTTTTTTTTTAAATGGGATTCATCTGGAAAAGACAAATGTGGTTGCAAAGAGTATTCACTAATCAACTTAGATCAGAAAGAAAAATGAAAAGAGGATAAATTCAAAGTTAGGTAATAGAGGATAAAGATGAATAAGATATGGTCATATAAAAAAAAGTTTCAGACATGTTCTGACCTGAGACAGATGGAGGAAGCTAAATACAAGCACCACAACAAAAGATTTTTTTTATCTTAATAGTATTTTTAAAATTAGATAAAAATAGATTTCAGCATTCATTTTTTGTAAGATTTTTAAGTTCCAAATTTATCACTCTCCCTCTCTTTCTGTTCCCCTCCCCAAGGCAGAAATCAATTTAATATAAGTTAGACATGTGCAATCATGTCAATATATCTCCATATTAGTCTTGAAAGAACAATCAGAATAAGGGAAAAACAAGAAAGAAAAAACAAACAAAAAAATTAAGTGATAATAATGTGCTTTGATCTTCAGATTCCATAGATCTTTGTATTTGGATAGCATTTTCCATCACAAATCTTTTAGAAATGTCTTTGATCTCTGTATTGTTGAAAAGAACCTAGTCTATCATAGTTGATCATCACACAATGTTACTGTTATTGGATACAATGTTCTCTTAGGTCTACCCACTTCACTCAGCATCAATTCTTGTCTTTCCAGTTTTTTTTGGAAATTTACCTGTTGATCATTTCTTATAGAACATCAGTATTCCATCAGACTTATACACCACAATTTGTTCATCCATTCCTCAAATGATGGACATCCCCTCAATTTCCAATTCTTTGCCACTCTAAAAAGAGTTGCTGTAAATAATTACATGCGTACATATGGGTCCTTTTCCCTTTTTTATGCTCTCTTTGGATACATATTTAGCATAGTATTGCTGGGTCAAAGGATATACTATTTTATAACCGTTTGGATATAGTTCCAAATTGCTCTCCAAAATGGTTGAATCAGTTCACAACTACACTGACAGTACAATAATGTTTCAATTTTCCCACCTTCTCTTCAACATTTATCATATTATATTTGTCATATGAGCCAGTCTGAGAGGTACTTCAGAGTTGTTTTAATTTGCAATTCTCTAATCAATAGTTATTAATTTTTCCAAATGACTCTATAGTTTTAATTTCTTCAACTGAAAACTTCCTGTTTGTATTCTTTCATTATTTACCAATTTAGGAATGATTTGTATTCTTATAAATTTGACTCAATTCTCTATATATTTTAGAAACACTGGTTATAAAATTTGTTCCCAATTTTCTACTTTTCTTCTAATCTTGGTTGCATTGATTTTGTTTGTGCAAAACCTTTTTAATTTTCTGTTTTGAATTATATAATGTTCTCCAACTCTTGCTTGGCCACAAGTTCTTCCCCTTTCCATAGATCCAATAAGTAAACTTTTCTTTGTTCTACTAATTGACTTATGGTATCTCCCTTTATGTTCAAATAATATACCCATTTTGACCTTGGTATCAGGTGTGGGTTGGTTTATGCTTACTTTTTGCTATATTATTTTACAGTTTTTCCAGCAGTTTTACCACAAAATATTTTTAAGTCATGTTGAGAAAAGAAAGGAGCATCAAAGAGAGAAGGTGTTCTAACTTATTTTGTTTGTTTTCCCTAATAAGGAGAATGGTATTACTTTGGAAATAACAAAGAAAAATAAACAATAGGGAATTGAAACCAATTCCCTAGGAAGAAGATAATACCTACTTGTTTTGTAAGCAGTCAGTTCAATTGCCCCAGATAAGCCAAATCCTTGGATCTTGAATTAACTGAGATGGCTGCACCCATTTCAGTTATATTTGCATTTTTTTGATAAGGCAATGGGATTAAGTGACTTGCCCAAGGACAAACAGCTAGTAAATATAAAGTGTCTGAGGCCATATTTAAAATCAGGTCTTCCTGACTCCAGGGCTGGTGCACTATCAAGCTGCCCCCAATATCAGTGATATTTGAAAGATCAGAGAAACCTGGAGAAGGTATGATGAGATTGGAGAAAAGAAAATTTTGTCCCAATTTTCACAAAAGAAAAGAGTACAGGGTCTGTAAACTATAGGCCAGTGAACCTGACTTCAATTATTAGGAGAACTGATCCTCCAAGAGATGATTAGTAAACATCTAGAAGGGGAAGTCATGATTTCTAGGTGAGAACAATTTAAGTTGGCTTTTCATGCCAGCTTAAACTCAATTACTTTTTTTTTTGATAGCATTACTAAACTAGCCTAGGAGGGAAATGTTACATATATATGGAGTCTGGATGTGACTTTATGCTATTTAAAATTCTTACCTATGTGAGTAACTAGGTGATGCAGTGGCCCTAAAATCAGAAGAATTTGAGTTCAAATATAGCCTGGTCTACAAAAAAGTTTTTATCAATGACTTGGATAAAGAAAGGTTTGTTATATACATCAAATCTGCAAATGACCCATATCTGGGAGGGATGAAAAATCCTAAAAGATATTGAGAGGCTTGACTGAGATGGGCATCAATAATTCTATTCATTCTGAGGACAAGGAAGACCATTAGGTCTTAGCATCTGTATTATTATTGCCTCCCAAGGTACTCCAGGGTCTACCATTTTATTTGCCCTGCCCTTATGTGTTTCACTCCCTTAATATTTGACTCATAAGCTATCAAAATATAAATCATCACTAAACTCTTAGGACTTCTGAGTTGTTCTGCCACTGAATTCTTTTAAGTGTTGCCACTATAATTAGAGTGAGCTCCTTGAGAGCAGAGGGTGTCTATCCCTTTTGTTGCTATCTCTTTTTGGGTACCTGGAGCTTGGCACATTGAAAAGTACTTAATAAAATCTTTTTCATTCATCCAATCTAGTAAACTGAGCTTCCACAGATCAATATATCATGTTCTACTTGAATTAAAAAAATAACAAACCAAAACTTCACAAGTACAAGATGTGAGAAACATGCTTGGGCATCAGTTCTTTTGAAAAATATGTGGGGTTTTTGGTGGGTTGCAAGTTAAATATTAGTCAGTAGTTTGCTGTGACAACCCAAAAAGATTAAGGAGATCTTGCATTGCATCCAGAGAAGCATAACTTCCAGGATAGGGAGATGATAGTCAAACTGGTCTTTCTCTCACCACACTTCAGGTGGTACATTGTGTTTGATTCCCCATTATACTTTGTGAGTTCAAATCCAGCTTCAGACACTTAATAGCTGTGTGGCCCTAGGCAAGTCACTAAATTCTATTTGCCTCAGGTTCCTCATGAGTAAAATGAACTGGAGAAAGAAATCAAACACCACTCCAATATCTTTGCCAAGTAAAACCCAAATGGCATCATGAAGAATCAAACATGACTTAATAACAACAACCAATATACTTCAAAAAGAAAATTGGTAAGTCAGAGAGTGCTTAGAAAATGGCAGCCAGCTAGGGGCATTAGCAGGAAATGATTATATTAATCTGCTGTTTGATAAACCCAGAGTCCAACTATTGAAATAAAAACTCTCTCTTCAAAAAAACCCAATACTGTAAGCAAACTAGGAGCACAAGGAATAGTTTACCTGTCAGATCTATGAAAAGGGAAGCAATTTATGACCAAGGAAGAGATGGATAACACCATTAAAAATAGACTAGATATTTTGATTACATTAAATTTAAAAGCTTTTGCAGAGACAAAACCACTGTAACCAAGATCAAAAGAAATGTAGTAAATTGGGAAACAACTTTTACAACTAGTATTTCTGACAAAGGACTCATCTCTAAATTATACAAAGAACTGAGTCAAATTTTCTTTTAAAAAGACAAGCCATTCCCCAATTGACAAATGGTCAAATGATATGCAAAGGCGATTTACAGATGAGGAAATCAAAGCAATCTATAGTCATATGAAAAATTGCTCTAAATCACTAATTATTAGAGAAATGCGAATTAAAACATCTCTGAGGTACCACCTCACGCCTCTCAGAATGAACAATATGATCAGAAAGGACAATGATCAATTTTAGAAGGGATATGGGAACTCTGGGACACTAATACATTGTTGCTGTTGCTGTGAACTCATTCAGTCTTTCTGGAGAGCTATTTGGAATTATGCCCAAAAGGCAACAAAATGTGCATATCCTTTGATCCAGCAATACCACTACTGGGTCTATATCCTGAAAAGATTATGAAAAAGGATATAAAAATGTTTTATAGCAGCTCTGTTTGTAGTGGCAAAAAAATGGAAACTGAGGGAATGTCCCTCAATTGAGGAATGGCTTAACAAACTGTGATATATGTATATGATGGAGCACTATTATTCTATTAGAAACCAGGAGGGATGGGAATTTAGGGAAGCTTGGAAGGATTTGCAGGAACTGATGTTGAGCAAGATGAATAGAACCAGAAGAACATTGTACACACTAACAGCAACATGGGAGTGATGATCAACCTTAATGGTCTTGCTCATACCAACAGGTCAACAATCAGGCACAATTTTGGGATAGCTGCGATGGAGTAAGACATCCATATCCTGAGAAAGAATTGTGGAGTTTGAACAAAGACCAAAGACTATTACCTTTAATTAAAAGAAATGTTGTCTTATTATATAATTCTGCTGAATCTCATACTATATGTTTCTTCCTTAAGGATATGATTTCTTTCTCATCATATTCAACATAGATCAATGCATACTATGGGAATGATGTAAAGACAACAAACTGTCTTCTGTAGGGGGGGTGGGGGAGGGAAGAAAGATTGGGGGAAACACTGTAAAACTCAAAATAAATAAAACCTTTCTAAAATTAAAAAAAAAAAAAGAAAATGGCAACTAGAATGCTGAAAGAATTTGAGCCATGCCATATGAAGCTCAATTGAGGGAACTGGAAATGTTTAGCTTAGAGAATAGAAGAGGTATTTGAACTGTTTTGTTTTGTCCCAAGAAGGCATAATCAGAAGTAGTTAGTATAATTATATGAGCCAAATTTAGTTGAGTCATACTATTAGAATCAATTGGAATTATAAAAAATGGAATGTCCTGCCTCCAGAGCTGATAGGACCTACTTCCGGAGAAGGTGGTTTCTTCTGTCCCAAACTGGAGGTCTTTAAGCACAGTCTGCACAACCTTTTATGCTACAATAGGGATTTCTTTTCTGCATGGATTGAAGCAGATGCTTTATGAAGACCTTCCAATTCTTAAATTGTTATCCTGTGATTTTTGTCAAAGACAGGTCCTGAACAGGTCTTGCAGAAACACACAAGGCCTGTTCTTTAACTGCTATGCTGCAATTATTTTGCATTATATTTATTTACACATCATATTCTCCTAATAGATGATAAATTCCATAAAATCAGGCACATAGTTTTATCTAAACTGTGAATACCTCTCAGCACCTGGTACAGTACTCAATACAGTCTAGGAATATAATGCATTTGTTTGCTTAATTAAATTGCTAATAAAAGATGTTACTAAGTCTACCTGATATTGATTCTTTGTGGCTTGTGGCAAATAAGGGTGAGAAAGAATTGACAAGATGTCATTTATGGTTTCAACTGCCCTTCTTGCTATCCTCTTAAATCTTATCTTTTTTTTTCCAGTTTTTATCAATTCAGTACAAGTAAAAAACTGAAAGGTGAACTTTATTGTGGGTAAAGTATAATGTTATTTTTGTGTAGGGATGTACGGGGTGTTCAAGGAGGACAAGCATTTCTGGCAGAAGGGCTTGCTAAACCCTTTTTGGGGCTGCTCATCCAGCCTTGGTGTCTACCTGCCACCCAATTCTTATGCACAATGGTCACACTCCAGTGTGCTATCTTGGTAGTCAGTCTAGCCAGGTTGAGGGGAACTAACAGACCTCAAATCCAATGGTGAGTTAGGAGGATGTCTGCCCCTAGCATGCACCTGCAGAAATTGGTGCATGAGAACAATTTGTTGCAAGGATCAGTTGAAAAAGATGCTGTAAAGCATTTATTACTTGGATGGATGTCAGACTCCAAGATCATTCACTGCGTCCTGGGCCATTGCTTATCATCTTGACTTTTGTTTTGTCACTGGATTTTGATCACTCTGGAAGAGAGTGAGGCTGATGTCTTTGTGCAACTTTTGTTTTATTTAAATTCAGTTTACATGCTAATAAAAACCAAAAGTTATTGGTTATCTTTGAAAATAAAGGATGAATCACTCCAACTCCATCTTTGTGTAATACTCTGTAATGATAAATAGGCTCGTTTTAAGCCTGGGTCAATATAATGACTAAGGTCCACACAGTTAATTCCTCTAATGAAAGGTAATTAATTGTTACAGTTATTTTGAAACCCAGTGAACATTTAGGTAAAGACTGGATTTTCTGCCTAAATTTAAATTTATTTCTAACTCTACTTAACTCTTGGCCTTGTTATGGTTGGGGAAAAAATTCAGTTTTACTAGAAACATTTGGGCAATGAAAGACAGATTATTTTATAGTGTATGTGGATAGGCAGGGAATGGGAGAGGAAAAAGGAGAAATAATTGCCCTTTTGTAACTTCTTTCTTTCTTGAGTAAATGAATGCTAAACTTTAAGCTTGGGTCCCATCACAGATCCACTTTGTCTTCTTCCTCTTTTTCCTGGTTGCCCTCAATTAGCAGTTCTTGGCTTTGTATGGTCATATCTTCCTCTTATTTAGACTCTCTAGACCTGATTTGAAGAGAGCTCTTCCCTTTTATGAAAATTCCTTAGAATAGGAAGTCTTCTGCACAATGGCTTTGATTGAGTCAAGGAGGTGTACAGACTCTGTTCACAGCAGTTTCTGATTTAATCAAGAATTATTTACCTTTCACTTAACAAAGAAAGTTACTTTTAAGTGAATGAGCTAATCAATGAAACGCCATACTTACATGTATATTTAGATAAAATACTAACTATATTTGAAGGGTCCAAAACTGTGTGACCCCATGACAAATCAGTCTCTCACTTCTCCAGGCTATCCTTTAAGTAACTTTTAGAGAAGTTACTTGAATTGATAGAATTTCCCATTTAGAAATTCCCTATACCAGAGTTCTGCAAACTATAATCTGAGGCCTAAATCTGGCCATTTGAGTTGAGAATAGTTTTGACATTTAAAAATACAAATCAGTACAAAAAATAGACAGTGGGAAAGATTTGGCCACAGGGTAGTGGTTTGCACTGACCCCTATCCTATCCTACTGAAATCACAAGTATTTTGCTACACCCACATAAAGGGGGTTATATATGTAATTAATGATTATTACTTATATGAAAATGTTAAATTTCAGTTTTGGTCATTACTTGACCAACACAGAATATTCAGGATACTCTTGAATACTTTTGTCAATTTAAAGAGGATAATGAATAAAGGGAGAGAAGAAAACCTAAAAGTTCCATGAAATATCTCATGAGGCTGAGTTCTCATGAGATCTGTTGTCTTCTCATTTGATCTCAAATTTTTTTTATTAAACCTGCCTACTATATTCAGCTAGGGCAGCCAGGTGGCACAGTAGACAGAGCATTAATCCTAGAATTAGGAGAACCTGAATTAAAATCCAAATTCAGATACCTACTAGTTGTGTAGTTGTGAGTAAGTCATTTAACACTGTTTTCTTCAGTTTGCTCATCTGTAAAATGAGTTGGAGAAGAAAATGGTATACCACTCTAGTACCAAGAAATCCCAAAATGGGGTCACAGAGAGTCAAACATGATTGAACAACAAAAAACTATATTCAGGCACTATCCCAGGTACTGTAGATAAAATTGTAAAAATAAAATTGTTCTTACTCTCAAGGATTTATATTATACTGGGGATGGGATAGGATTTAACATGTACAGAGATAAGTAAATATAAAGTAATACAAAGTAATTTCAAAGATGGTGCATTGCTGAGAGAATGATAACACCTGGGAGTATCTTCAGGCATGACTGTAATTAAATTCATCAGTGAAGTAATTAGCTGGTTACAAATCAATAGAAGTTGCACCATTAGCTGCAGCCAACATTGTGGACATAGGGCAAAGAAAAAAATTCTTCCAGGTGAAAGAGGATGGAGAAGAAAGAGAATGTGGCCAGATGGATGACAAAGACTAATTGAACAAAGTCAATGGTTAGTAGGGGCCTTGATAGAAAAAGAAAGATAAATTGGGGAGGTGCTCATAGAATTAGTTATATTGGATGCATTTATATTAATATATTGCTAAAAGCAATTCTAGGAAATATATGATTTAAAATTTTTTTGGTCAATTTCAGAATATGAGTTACTGGAAAGGATTTGAATGGAATCTTCTAGAAACATGACTGGGGCTGTTTGTGTGTGTGTGTGTGTGTGAGAGAGAGAGAGAGAGACAGACAGACAGACAGAGAGACATACACAGAGAGAGAGACAGAGAGCAGGAAAGACACACAGAGAGAGAAAGACACACACACACACACACACACACACACACACAGACACACAGAAAAAACAATAATAATCCCAGATTGAGAAACATTCACATTGACTTTTAGTGACTTTAACTTCCTCATCTGGGATAAAAAGCTATTTGTAATGCATGTTCACTAACATCTTTCCAAGCTTTTTTTTTTTTTTTTTTTTTTTAGGTTTTTGGCAGGCAGATGGGGTTAAGTGGCTTGCCCAAGGCCACACAGCTAGGTAGTTATTAAGTGTCTGAGACCTGATTTGAACCCAGGTACTCCTGACTCCAGGGCAGGTGCTTTATCCACTGCTCCACCTAGCTGCCCCCATTTCCAAGCTTTTAAGTTTTCATTTTTTCTAATTCTGTGAGATATTATATGTTTGTCTAGTCATATGGTAGCATATCAATGTGGAAGAAAATACTGTAGCCCAGGTTACATTTCTCTACTTGTTTCTTTCCTCCTTAAATCTTCTGGTGACTAGATTTTGCTCCTGCTACTATCACTACTTGTGAGTAATTTAGATGTTAACTCTTTCAGTTGTTTGAATAAACATTTCCTTAATAGAGTTCTAGTGGTTTGAGCAAAATGAATTCTACTCCTGAGAAATATTCAAGTCAAGATCAAAGAAGGAATGAGTATACTGATGTACTTGGAATGGTACAAGAATATGAATAAGAATGTTATAAGAATGCTCCAATCCACTCCACCTTCCCATCTTCTCCAAAGCAGTTATAAAAGGGATCAACAGCTCAGCCATGTGACAATCTTTTAATTTGAAAGTTCTGTGAGGTCGGTAGGAAGAATAGGGCATTGTGAGACTGAGTCAGGGGACAAAAATAAGTAGAACTTTTTGCAGCATGAAAAAGATCTGAATGCAAAATCAGGACATGGCGTATAGTTGAGGAGCTGTTAATGGCTCCCACATTTCTATTTGAGTACTGATGGAATTAGATTGTAGGAAGGGAAATTAGATGGTACAGTGCCTAAAATGCTAGGTCTGGAGTCAAGAAGATTCATCTTTTTGAGTTCACATCTAGTTTTAGACACTTATTAGCTATGACTCTGGGCTAATGACATAACCCTATTTGCCTCAGTTTACTCTTCTGTAAAATTAGTTGGAGAAAGAAATGGCAAAAGCACCTTTGCAAAGAAAACCCCAAATGTTGTCATGAAGAGCTGGACATAACTTTAAAAAAAGAAAACAAGACAGTAGGAAGGGGATGGATATCAATGATTGCTATAAATAGTTGAAGTCAGGATAATCCTAGTGAATTACAATTCAATTTAAAAGTTTGTGATTTTAAAATTGTATTGGAACCTGTATGTGTTTGGTAGTGGTAGTGAGTGGTTAAGTTTGGTTAACAGGAACTTATGTAAAATTCACACTTTTGTAAATCCAAAACAGTAGCTTTTCAAACTGCCTATATTAAGAATTAAAAACAAACCAATATGACAATAGTTTTTCTTTATTTTTTTTTTTGTTTATTTACTTGCTGTTGTGATTTCATCAAGGTGAAAGGACTATTGGGGCAGGAACTTTCCTCAGTGGTACAGACTGGCAACTCATCAATAATTTATAATCCTAGAGAATTGCCAGAAACATGGGGCAGTTAAGTAATTTAACAATGGTCACATAGCTAATATTTGTCAGAGAGAGGATTTGAATCCAGGATCTTCTGATGTCAAGATTGGCCCTCTATCAGATATGCCACATTGCCTCTTTTGATGACTTACCTTAGACAAAATTAAAAACTGTATACAGTGATACCCATTCCTTATCCTTATTTGAATAGAAACTACTAATCAAAAGAAAAGTGTGGCTTATCTTCAAAAGTAGGATGTGACCTTAAATGCACACACAGAAATTATTACATGACTCTTGTTTATAAAATGGGAGGTAGCATGGCATGGGGTAGGATGGCTGACCTCAGAGTTTGGAAGACTTTTGTTCAAATCCTGTAGCTGAAACACATTAATTTGCCTTTGGCAACTTTGTAAGACTTTTAAGTTGTGGAGAAGGTACTGATCTGTGTAAAAGAACTGAAAATCATCACCTTAGAGATCACTTAATTCACACTCCTACCCCCCAAAGGTATCTTTCCCTCATATTCTTTTTCATTTCTAGCCTCTACTTAAACACTTTTTTCCAGTGGCATCACATCTGCTTTTTGGAAAACAGCATTTACATTTGGATTTAAATTTTTTTATAGTGAAGAAGAGAGAAGGTGAAGAGAAGAATCAGGAGATTCTTACATGAAATGAAAGGAGGAAAGCTGTTTCTAACTCATCTTTTCCTCTTTATCACTTAACATTCTAAAACTCTTGTGTAAAGTCTTGTGGGGACTTGGAAATGATCACAATGGAGGACACTCTAGCAGATTTTACCAAGCAAGGAGAAGAAGCAAGATAATATGACTGGACAGGCACTCAACTCTATTTTAGAGAAGTTGTCTATTCTCAGGGCTTAAGCAACATCAAACTCAAATTTTTACCACAACCTTCAGAGTTCTTAATTCTTTTCTTTTTCTTTTTTTTTTGCAAGGCAATGGGGTTAAAAGCCATACAGTTAGGCAATTATTAAGTGTTCTTCTGGTTCTGCTCATCTTGCTCAGCATCAATCCATGCAGATTCTTCCAGGCTTCCCTGAATTTCCATCTATCCTGGTTTCTAATAGGACAATCGTGTTCCACAATGTACATATACCACAATTTGTTCAGCCATTCCACAATTGATGGAGATTCACTCAATTTCCAATTCTTTGCTACCACAAACAGAGCTGTTATGAATATTTTTGTATGTGATGTTTTTTCCCTTTTTCATGATCTCTTCAAGGTACAGACCCAGTAGTGGTATTGCTGGATCAAAGGACATGCAATTTTTATTGCCCTTTGGGCATAATTCCAGATTGCTTTCCAGAAAGGTTGAATGAGTTCACAGCTCCTAGATAGTGTATTAGTGTCCCAGATTTCCCACAACCCTTCCAATATTGATCATTGTCCTTTTTAGACATGTTGGCCAGTCTAAGAAGTGTGAAGTGTTACCTCAGAGATGCTTTAAAGTGCATTTCTCTAATAAGTAATGATTTAGAGCAATTTTTCATATGCCTATGGATCACTTTGATTTCTTTATCTGTAAATTGCCTGTCCATATCCTTTGGCCATTTGTCAATTGGAGAATGGCTTGTTTTTTTTTTTAAATAAATTTGACTCAGTTCTCTATATATTTTAGAAATGAGTACTTTGTCAGAAATACTGGTTGTAAAAATTGTTTCCCAATTTACTACATTTCCTTTGATCTTGGTTACAGTGATTTTTGTCTGTGCAAAACCTTTTTTTTTAGGTTTTTTTTTTGCAAGGCAATGGGATTAAGTGGCTTGCCCAAGACCACACAGCTAGGGAATTATTAAGTGTCTGAGGCCGGATTTGAACTCAGGTACTCCTGACTCTGGGGCCGGCACTCTATCCACTGTGCCACCTAGCCGCCCCTGTGCAAAACCTTTTAAATTTAATGTAATCAAAATTATCTAGTTTGCTTTTTGTGATGTTTTCCATTTCTTTCTTGGTCATAAACTGCTTTCCTTTCCATAGATCTGACAGGTAAATTATTCCTTGATTTCCTAGTTTGCTTATAATATTGTCTTTTATGTTTAAATCCTGTACCCATTTTGATCTTATCTTGGTATAGAGTGTGAGATGTTGGTTTAATCCAAGTTTCTGCTATACTAACTTCTAATTTTTTTTAACAGTTTTTATCAAAGAGATAGTTTTTATCCCAGAAGCTGAACTCTTTGGGTTTATCAAAAGCAGATTACTATAACCATTTCCTGCTATCTCTTTTGCATCTAGTCTATTCCACTGATCCATCACTCTATTTCTTAGCCATTACCAGACAGTTTTGATGACTGAAGCTTTATAATATTTTTGATCTGGTAGGGCTAAGTCACCTTCTTTTCATTAAATCCCTGGAAATTCTTGACTTTTTATTTCTCCACATGAATTTACTTACAATTTTTTTCTAGCTCATTACATTTTTTTTTGGTATTTTGATTGGTAGGGCACTAAATAAGTAGTTTAATTTAGGTAGAATTGTCATTTTGATTATATTATCTCAGCCTATCCATGAACAGTTGCTAGTTGCCCAGTTATTTAAATCTGATTTTATTTGTATGAGAAATGTTTTGTAGTTGTTTTCATTCCTCCATTTCACTTTCATTTCTGAGATGGCGTTGGCAGGCAGACTCCCATGTATTTTATATTGTCTGAAGTTAATTTGAATGGGATTTCTTTAACTCTTGCTGCTGTATTTTACCATATATATATATATATATATATATATATATATATATATATATATATGTATATATATAAATGCTGAGGATTTATAAGGGTTTATTTTATATCCTGAAATGTTGCTAAACTTATGAATTGTTTCTAGTAGTTTTTTACATGATTTTAAGGATTCTTTAGGTATACCATCATGTCATCTGCAAAAAGTTCTCACTTCTGTTTCTTCCTTCCCAATTCTAACTCCTTCAATTTCTTTTTCTTCTCTTACTGTTGAAGCTAACATTTCTAACACAATATTGAATATCAGTGGTGGTAACGGGCATCCTTATTTCTTCCCTGATCTTATTAGGAATATCTCTAGTTTATCCCCATTGCACATAAGGCTTGTTGATGGTTTCAGATAGATACTGCTAATCATTCTAAGGAACAATCCATTTATTCATACATTATCTAGTGTTTTTAGTAGGAATGGGTGTTGTATTTTATCAAAGGCTTTTTCAGCATCATTTGAGATAATCATATGATTTCTGATAGTTTCGTTATTGATATAGTTAATTATACTAACAGTTTTCCTAATATTGAACCAACCCTGCATTCCTGGGATAAATCCTGCTTTGTCATAGTGTATTATATTAGTGATAACTTGCTTTGATTGTTTTGCTAATATTTTATTTGATATTTTTGCATCCATATTCATTAGGGAGATAGGTCTATAATTTTCGTTCTATGACTCTTCCTGGTTTAGGTATCAGCACCATATTGGTATCATAGAAAGAGTTAGGCAGAGTTCCATCTTCACCTATTTTTTCCAAAGAGTTAGTATAGAATTGGAACCAGTTGTTCCTTAAATGTTTGATAGAATTCACTTGTGAATTTATCTGATCCTTGAGATTTTTTCTTAGGGAGTTCAATAATGGCTTGTTAGAATTCTTTTTCCGAGATAGGGTTATTTAGGTATTTAATTTACTCTTCATTTAACCTGGGCAATTTATGTTTTTGTAAATATTCCTCCATTTCACTTAGATTATTGAATTTATTGGCTAGAGTTGGACAAAATAATTCCAAATTGTTACTTTAATTTCCTCCTCATTGGTGGTAAATTCACCTTTTTCATTTATGATACTAGCAATTTGATTTTCTTCTTTCTTTTTTTAAACATCAAATTAACCAGAGGTTTATCAATATTATTTTTTTTTATAAAACAAGATCTTGGTTTATTTATTAGTTCAATAGTTTTCTATTTTTATTTTTTCAATTTTTCTATTTTCAATTTTATTAATTTCTCCAATTTTTAGAATTTCTAATTTGGTATTTAATTTTTTGGGGGGGTTAATTTGTTCTTTTTCTAATTTTTTTAGTTGCATGTTTACTTAAATTGATTTCCTCTTTGTCTAATTTATTCATGTAAGTATTTAAAGATATAGTATATCCCCTGACAGCTGCCTGGGCTGTATTCCATAAGTTTTGATATATTGTCTCATTATTGTCATCTAGGAAGAAATCATTAATTCTTTCTATAATTTATTGTTTGATCCACTCATTCTCTAAAATGAAACTATTTATTTCCAATTAGTTTTAGGTCTATCTCTCCTTGACCAATTATTGCATGGGATTTTTATTGCATTATGATCTGAGAAAGATGTATTCACTATTTCTACCTTTCTGCATTTGATCATTAGGTTTTTATGCCATAGCACATGGTCAGCTTTTGTGTAAGTGCCATGTAATGCAGAAAAAGAAAGTATATTACTATCTATCCCCATTCAGTTTCCTCCAATGGCCTATCATGTCTAGGTTTTCTAACATTCTATTTATCTTCTTAACTTCCTTTATGTTTATTTTATGGTTAGATTTATCTAAATCTGAGAGTGGGAGGTTGAGGTCTCCCATCAGTAGAGTTTTGCTGTCTGTCTTCTTGTAACTCATTCAACTTCTCCTCTAAGAATTTGGATGCTATGTCACTTGGTGCATATAAATTTAGTATTGAAATTGCTTCATTGTCTATTGTATCTTTTAGGAGGATACTGATTCCTTCCTTATCTTTTTAAAGCAGCTTTTGCAGCTGCCTTGTCTGAGATAAGAATTGCTACCCCTGTTTTTTTACTTCAGCTGAAGCAAAATATATTCTGCTCCAACCTTTTACCTTTACTCCATATGTATCTTTTTGCTTCAAATGAGTTCCTTGTAAGCAGCATATTATAGAATTCTGGTTTTTAATCCACTCTGCTATTCCTTACATTTATGGGAGAGTTCATCCCATTCACATTCAAACTTATAATTACTAACTCCTTATTGCCCTTCATGCTATCTTCCCTCTGTTTGTATTTTCCTCCTTTTTTCCATTTGCACATATTACTGAGTATTTTGTTTCTGAATACCACCTCCTTTAGTGTGTTTGTCCCCTTACATCCAATCCCCTCCCCTTCCTTCCCCCTTTCACTTTGCCCCTTCTACTTTCCCTTCCTTTTGTTAGTTCCTCTTTACCTTCCCCCTTTCCCCTTTTAATATGTGAAAGGTAAGATAAGTTTCTTACTTAACTGAGTGTTTGTATATTAACTTTAAGCCAAATCTGTTGAGAGTAAGATTCAGGTGGTTCTCACCTCCTCCCTTCTTCCCCTCTATTGCAATAGGTCCTTTGTACAACTTTATATAATGTGATTTACTCCATTCAATAACCTCCATCCTCCCATGTCTTTACTGTCCCCATTTTTAAGGATTTATTGTTTTTAAATAATTCTATCAGAGTCACAGATAAGTCATGGGTGTCCATTACTTCTGGCTAAATATATTACCTCCAATAGACTTGCAGTTCTTGAGAGTTATGAGAATCTTTCTCCCAACTGGGAATATAGACAGTTTCATCTTATTGGATAACCGTTTTTTTTTCTTTTCCCTTTTTTACCTTTTCATGTGTCTCAAGTCTCCTATTTGAAATCCAAATTTTCTGTTTAGTTCATTAGGAAAAGCTAGAAGTCTCCTATTTCATTGAATGTCCATCTTTTCCCCTGGAAGAGAAATTTTCAGGATAGTGAATTCTTGGCTGCATTTCAAGATACCTTGCTTTTTGGAATATCACATTCCAGGCCCTTTGATTCTTTAATGTTGATGCTGCCAGGTCCTGTGTAATCCTTACTGTGGCTCCTTGGTTTCTAAATTGTTTCTTTCTGACTGCTTGCAGGATTTTTCTCTTTTATATGAAAGTCCTGGAATTTGGCCACAATATTCCTTGTTGTTTTCATTTTGGGATCTCTTTCATGAGGGAATCGATGTATTCTTTCAATAGCTATTTTTGCCCTCTGGCTCCAGGAAATCAAGACAATTTTCCTTCACTAAATCCTGTAATATTAAGTCCAGGCTTTTTTTTTTTCTTTTCAGTGTTTTTAGGAAGCCCAGTAATTCTTAATTTGTCTCTTTTGGATCTATTCATGAGGTCAGTGGTTTTGCCAATGTGGTATTTCCTATTTTTTCTATTTTTTGCTTTTGTTTAACAGATTCTTCTTGTCTCATGAAGTCATTAGTTTCCATAGATTCCATTCTTTTTTTGTAAGAGAAGAATTTTCTTCATTTACCTTTTGCAACTCCTTTTCCTATTGGTCAGTGCTATTTTTGAAGGAGTTTTCCATTTGTCCAATTGAGGTTTTGTACATCTATTGAAATTATGATATGTTTTGTTACTTTTGTTTTCACATAATTGCTTTCCTACTACTTTACCATCCTAGCATCTGTGGTATGAATTCAACTTGGGTATAGTGAATTTCTTCTGAAAGCATTGTTATTGTCTCCTTACAAGACAACATTTTATTTAAATTTCTTGATTTTGTTTATCCTTGGTTTGACTATCAGGACTATACTGTTTCTCATAAAATAATTTTGTTGAGTTCTACTTCTGTCTATTTTTGAGAATAATTTTTGTATCATAGGTATGAATTGCTGTTTAAACATTTGATAGAATCAACTTGTAAAGACATCTGGCCTTGATCTTTTTTTCTTTGTAATTTTTCTAATGATTTGCTCAAACCTTTTTCTGATATTGGATAGGATCTCTCATCCTTGTTTTGTTCATTTGTATGATTTATATTTTTTTAGAAACCTATATAGGCATGTTCTATAAGAAGCCATGAAGAGTCAGACTCTAGAGAAGCATGGAAAGAATTACAAGAACTGATGCTAAGTGAAGGGAGCAGAAACAAGAGAACATTATATACATGAATAATAACACTGTGAGTTGACCAACTTTAATGGAAACAACTCCTCTCAGCAGCTTAGAGAGCTAGAACAACGGGGAGATCTGTTATAGACAACACCATGCACATCTAGATGAAGAAAAAAATGAAACAAAACAAAACCTAAAAATCCAAATTACAGAATCTGAATGAACACTGTGTTCACTTTTTTCTTATGATTTTTTTCCTTCCTATCTCATGGTTTTCTTTCTTTTCCCTTTTTTCCTCATCCTGAAAATGACTAATATATAAACACAATTTATTTATGCACTGTTCACTAGACTATTCACTGTTGAGGGGATGGGAGTGGAAAGGGAGGGTGGAAAAAATTGTGTGACATAAATATGCATGTGAATTAATGTTGAAAAATAAAATAAAAGAAAATATCAATAAAAGAAAAGAAACAAACTTAGGCAGTGCAAGTTCCTTGGAAAAGAATGTTGGCTTTGGAGTCTAAGGACATCAATTCTAATCTAGGTATGGACACTTGCTACCTATCTATCATAGTGCAAATCATTTTGGTCTGTCTAGATCTCTGTTTCATAATATATAACAACAATAATATTAATAGTAACAATATAGCTATAAATAGTAATTTAAGATTGGCAAAACAGTTTACATACAACTCACTTGATTCTCACTATAGCCTATGAGGGAGTGCTATGTTATCTATATTTTACAAATGAGGAAACTGACGCAAACAGCAGTTAAGTGACCTGTTCAAAGTCACATAGCTCTTAAGTGTCTAAGCTCAGATTTGAAGTTAGGTCTTTATGACTCCATGATATTTGTTCTATTCATTTATCTTTTTTTTTTTTTGGCAAGGCAATGGAGTTAAATGATTTACCCAAGTTCACACAGGTAATTAATAAGTGTCTGAGTCTGGATTTGAACTCAGGTCCTCCTGACTCCAGGGCCAGTGCTCTATCCTCTGTACCAGTTAGCTGCCCCTCAATTCATTTATCTTAATAAAAGAAGGGGGTTGTGCCAGATGCTCCCTTTTGTTGCTCATTTGGTTCAGTAGTGTCCAACAGTTCAGTCCAACCTTTGTTACTCCATTTGGGTTTTTCTTGGCAAAGATATTGAAGTGATTTGCCATTTCCTTCTCCAACCTCTCTTTCACAGATGAGGAAATTAGGTCAGATTAGGACTGCTAGTAAGTGTCTGAGGCTGGATTTGAACTCAGGAAGATGAGTCTTCCTGACTCCAGTTGGTATTCTATTCACTAGATCACCTGGCTGCCCTAAATGCTACATAAGGTCTCTTCTAAGTCCATAATCTCCTGATTTTATTTTCTTTGAATTGTCTATTTTTCCAATTATAATAAAATATTTTAGATTATACTAGTTCTTTTTTTAATTAATTTATTTAGCATTTTATCTCCCCCAGTTATATGTAAAAACCATTTTTAATGTTCATTTTTAAAACTTTGACTTCCAAATTCTCTCATTATCTCCCTCCCCACACCCCCTCATTGAACAATTTGATATAGGTTAGGAATAAAGTAGCATGATATGTTATATAATATTATAACTATATAATATAAATAAAGTAAAAACATTTCCATAGTCATTTTGTAAAAGAAAACATAGATTCCCCTCAAAAAAAGAAAGCTCAAGAAAAATAGAAGTTTAAATAATATGATTTAATCTGTATTCAGAAAACCATTAGCTCATTCTCTGGGGATGGATAGCATTCTTCACCATAAATCCTTCAGATTTGTTTTGGGTCATTGTTTTTCTAAGAAAAGCTAAGTCATTCTCAACTGATTATTATTCAATATTGGTGTTTCTTTGTACACAATACATTTAACTGGGCATAAAATCATGTAATTCTTTCCAGGTTTTTCTAATAAGCATGCTGCTCATCATTTCTTATAGCAGAATAGCATCCCATCATAATCACATACCACAGTTTGTCAGTCATTCCCCAACTGATGGGCATCCCCTCAATTTCAAATTCCTTGCCACCAGTAAAGAGCTACTAAAATATTCTTTTTTATTTAGGACCTTTTCCTTTTTGTTTTAGGATACAGACCTAGTAGTGACATTGCCAGGTCAAAAAGTATATATGGTTTTATAACCCTTTGGACATTTTTAATATGACTATAGATAGCATTAATAACCTCATATGAAAACTGTTCATACCTTTTGCTCATTTATCAATTGGGGAATGGCTCTTATTTTTATAAATGTAACTCAGTTCTCTATGCATTTGAAAACTGAGGTCTTAATCAGAGAAATTTGCCTCAAAATTATTTTCACAATATTTCTGTTTATTCTGTTTCTTCTCTCTTTTTGCCCTATCCTTTCTCAAAGTGTTTTGCTTCTATTTCCCCTTCCCTTAGTCCCCCCCCTTCCATCATTTCCCTACCCCCCTTTTATTTTCCCCTTTCCCTCCTACTTTTCTTTAGGGCAAGATAGATTTGTATACCCAATTAAGTATGTATATTATTCCCTCTTTGATTCAGTTCTGATGAGAATAAAGTTTACTCACTTCCCCTCTTTCCCTCCTTGGCAAGTTTTTTCTTACCTCTTTTATGTGAGATTATTTACCCCATTCCATCTCTCCCTTTCTCTTTCTCTCAGTATATTCTTTTCTCACCCCTAAATTTTATATTTTTAGATATCATCCCTTCATATTCAAATCAATATGTGCCCTCTATTTATATAAACTCCTTCTAACTGCCCATATAATTAGAAGTTCATTTGAGTAATCGTTATCCTTTTCCCATTTAGCAATATAAACAGTTCAACATCAAGTCCTTTATGATTTCCCTTTCTCGTTCACCTTTTTCATATTTCTATTGAATCTTGTATCTGAAACTCAGATTTTCTGCTTTGCTTTCATCTTTTATGTCAGGAAGGTTTGAAAGTCTTCTATTACATTGAATATTCATCTTTTGCCCTAAAAGCATATATTCAATGTTCTGGTAGCTGATTATTGGTTGGAATCAAAGGTTTTTTTGCTTTCTGGAATGTCATATTCCAAGCCTACAATTCTTTAATGTAAAAACTGCTAAATATTGTGTTATCCTGATGGTGGCTCAAAGTTCATCAAATTGTTTCTTTCTGTCTGCTTGCAATACATTTTCCATGACCTGGGAGCTCTGGAATTTGACTATAAAATTCCTTGGAATTTTCATTTTGAAATCTTAGGAGGTAATCAGTGACTTTTTTCAATTTCAGTCTGATTCTAGAATATCAGGGCAATTTTCCTTGATCATTTCTTGAAAGATGATATCTAGTTCCTTTTTTGATTATGGCTTTCTGGTACTCCAAAAATTCTTAAATTCTCTCTCCTGGATCTATTTTTTAGGTAAGTTGCTTCTCCAATGGGATATTTCACATTTTCTTCTATTTTTTCATTCTGTTGGGTTGTTTTATTGTTTCTTGATTTCTTATAAAGTCATTAGCTTCCATTTGCTCAATTCTAATTTTTAAGGAATGATTTTTCTCAGCAGAACCTCCTATTCTACTTGGAAAATTCTGCTTTTAAAGGCATTCTTCTAATTATTGGCTTTTTTGTACATCTTTTATCACTTAGCATTATTTTCTTCAGTAATTTTTTTGTGTTTACTTTACAAATCGATTGACTTGTTTTTCATTATGTTCTTGAGTTATGCTCATTTCTCTTTACAATTTTTCTTCTACCTCTCACACTTGCCTTTCAAAATCCTTTTTGAATTCTTCCTTGACCAGAGAACAATTCATATTTTTTTCATAGACTTTGGATGTTAGAGTTTTACTTTGTTATCGTCTTCTGAGTGTGTTTTGATCTTTCTTGTCACCATAGTAACTTTCTATGAGCAGATTGTTTTATCTCTTGTTTGCTCATTTTTTCCAGTGTATGACTTTATTTTTGTTCTAGGTTCTCGTTCAGGCTGGAAGGTACAGTCCCAAGCTTCTGTTTGTGCAACTCTTTACAGAGATACTTATTTAGGACCTGCAAGTTTTCAGTTCTTCCAAGGTGATATGATCTAAGGAGAAGCAATACTACTCTCTTGACCTGTGCTCTGGTCTGTGAATGACCACAAGAAAATGTGAAGAGGGTCCTACTTCCCAGAGGTCACACACTCTAATGTGCTGGTACTCCTTCTCACCCTGAGATTGCCACCCAGGACTAGCACCAAGATCTGAGTATGGACACAACAACAGAGTTTTGCCAAAATTCTCAGAAAGAGACCCCTATAATCTCTTTATGATTGTTGTTTGATTCCTTTACTGTCTATGGAAGGGGTGGTCAAACATTTAAGTAATTCACCCCTAAATAGTTCATAGATTTGTTGAATTTTGAGTCCCACCTGTTGTTGCCTTGGCAATGCCAGACCAACACATCCCACAGACTGGAGCTTCCCCTGTTCCTGTTGGGTTGAGAGCTCTGGTAATCAGCTGCTGCTTTTGAAGATTCAGTGCCTCCTAAAACTGCTCCTCATTCTCTCCTCTCTCACCCAGGTGTGACAGACTTTTTCTAGTGACTTTCTAAACTGTCTTTGGTATCTGGACTGAGAGGTCTAGAAATCTCCACTGCTGCCACTGATTCAATCTTCCAGAGGTCTGCTCCTGATTTCCTAGGGCTGAGGTGACCTGAACTGGACTGGGCTCACCCTGGTGCAACTGACTTTCCTGCCAATCTTCCAAGTTGTCTTGGGCTGGAAAATGGTTTCACTCTGATTTTTTATTTGTTTGGATTTTTTTGCTAGGCTTGTGTGTGTGTGTTTGTGTGTATGTGTGTGTGTGTGTCTGTGTGTGTGTGTGTGTGTGTGTGTGTGTGTGTGTGTGTGTGTATGTGTGTGTGTGTGTGTGTGTGTGTTCTCTCTCTCTAGAATTTGTTTAGAGTCATTATGTAAAGGTATTTGGAGTGGTTTGGGAAAATATTTGGATGAGTACCTTGCCTTTTGTCCAGCCGTTGTGGCTCTACTTACTATTCTAATTTTTATTATGTTCTCTTTATTGTAAATTTGCCTTGTTTAGTTTTTATTTGGATAATTTAATTTGGATATTTTGTATAATTTAATTTTTTTATGTCAGCTAATGGCTTTTTAACTTGAGTCAAAAACAATATAAATGTTTAGAGATTAAAAATTTCCTTCTGATATCTATTTTAGCCACATCCTACAAATTTTTGCATATTGTATCATTGTTTTTATCTTAAGCATAATTGCTTATTGCTTCTATATTATTTTGACCCAATTGTTATTTTTAGGGTGTCATTGCTCAGTCTCCATTCAAGTCTTCATATTCTACTTAAATTCCTTTAGCTAGTTGCTATTTTTATTGTATTGTGGCTTTCTAGAGTGTGTTTATTTTTCTGTTTTCTTGGCATTTATTTATTATTCCTTCATCCTTTAATATATGATCAATTTTTATAAAAAGTGTTATGGTATTCTGTTATATATATATATATATATATATATATATATATATTCTCTCACACACCTCTTTTGTTTTAAAGTTACTAGTCTTTTCTTAGACTGAATCATTTCTTCCTTGATCTTTGAAATTTTCTCTTAATTCTTGGATTGTTCTTCTGAACTATTCTGGATATTCTCCATGTTGTCATTTCATTGTATCTTGTTGTTGCTGTAAATATGTTCCTTATCATCAATACCTTCCATGCTATAGGCCCAACATTGCTGTGTCTATCCCTTCTTTCTATTCCTTGCTGCCTCTACTGTCCTTAAAGGGTGAAGGTGACTTATTATGACACAGGTATAACCCAAATGCTCACTGTAGTTGGAACTGGGATAATTCCAATGGGGATGGTGTAAAGAGGTTTTAAAAGGGAACACTGAGGTAATTTTGAGAAGAAATACTTGTTTTGCAGTTGGTTATTTTGTCCACCTTTCTCTCACCCCTTCTGCTTGCCTTTTTCTTCCCATGCTGTAGTATGTATTTATAGCTAGTACTGTATGTCTGGTCTCCTCTCTTCTTCATCATCTTCTTCTCTTAGTCTCATATTCACACAATCTCACCCTGTCTTTCTGATTCACTGATCTCAAGTTGCCCTTAGATCAGAGTCTTTCCTGGTACCCACAAAGGTATTAATTCCAAAAATTTGTTCTTAAAATGACAGATGAAGAGAAGGCCATAAAATCACCTTGGGTCCTATGGCCTTGTGTTACAGGATACAGGTAGTAGAATGTTGTGACAGAAATATTAGACTGGTATGGTATTCTTCAATTTATTTTTCTGTAAGAATTTCTATATCATTTACTCTTTCCATTTTTGCCATTGCTGATTTTGCTGATGTGGGGAACATTTTCCTTATTTATTTCAGGCAGTTAGCATCAACTTGTGCCCTATGTTATCTTTCACTATTCATCTTCCTAATATTTCCCTTACCCAACATATTTTAAAAAATTTGTTGACAGAAATAAAGAGAAACATATGTAAGTAAGTAAGGACATTGCATCTCCTTGTAGCTATTTCAAAGATAGTTGTTTTTGACCTTAAGTAGTCATTATAATGAAGAGACCAATAAAAGCTGGGAAGTGGCCCAACCAGACAATATTTGAGCTCCTAGCAATCAGAGAGAACTGAACACCAAGGTAATAACAGTTTAGAATGCAAGTTAATTTATAAAATATCATTGAGGATGATTATAGAATATTATAAGCAATATTATTTTTATAAGAATATGAAAAATAGTTGGAGCAAAACAGTGCAATATCCCACTTAATTTGATATCTTAAGAGTATATAAAATATAATTAGTTGGGATGAAGAACAATAAATAGGAGGGAAATGAAAGATATAGACCAGAATTTCTAAATCTAGTTTTACCATAAAGTAAAACAGATTCCTCATATTTTGGCTCCAATTCTTCTGTAAGCAAAACATTCCTCACTGGTTGTTGTTTGGGCCTTGATTGACTCAGAGTGTTTTGACAATTTTCACCTCACAGATTGATTTTTTTAAACTACTCTAAAGAGGTCATTCTTTGCTTCATTTCTTTCTGACTTGCCTTAATCACTGAATAGGCATTGCCTCAGTCAAACTGAATATGGTTAAAGTCCTTAGCTTAAAAAAAGTCAAAGTCTCCCATTGCATCCAGGGTCATCTCCAGTGGTTCTGGTTCATATCTGTCAACCAGACTCATATGGCTCCAGAGGAGAAAGTGAGATGGGTGCAGGTTGTGAATTTATGCGAAAGCTCTTTTTTTATGAATCACATTGAAATGATTATTCAAGTCTAGAATGCTACTACTTATCCTTATGAGCTACATTGGAAAAAAAGGGAGGGATAGAGAATGCAGTTTAAAAAAATATATCTGTAATTTCATTGATATGGGGATTTCTTGGTGAGAAAACTTCTTGTGCCAATAAAAAAGGCTAATTGTTTCTCAGCCTAGATTGTTGTCTTGAACTTCAAGAATATAAATGACTTGCCCACAGTCACAAATTTAGTATTGGTGAAAGATGGCACTTTAAATCAAATATTCTTCATTCTAAGGGCAAATGTCTATCATTTTGTACTATTTCTTAAGAAATATATATTGATCAGCTTTTGGCACACATTTAGATGGGCAATCAACTAAGATAGTCCATAAGTGCATGTATCATGGGGTGGATACTGTAGTTAGGCAATAAGACAATAGGCCAAGAAATGATTACAACAATAGTGGGTTGAATTATATCTGTAAAATTATACTGTATGTTTTAAGATCACACTAATCTCTGCCTCAAAAAAACTCATTTTAAACAATACTTTCCTAATAATGGCATGTGACAGCAAATCATATGGAATATTATGATGTCTGGGCAACTCAAAGGGGAAAGGAAAGGTCTGTGGTGAATTTTTAAGAAATTTGTACCATTTTATCTATGATGGAGTGTATGTTGAGTGGTGTCATGGATGAATGGAAATAAGGATAGGCTTGACATACTATTTTTCAACTTTTTATACATTTTCACTGGCAAGCCCCCTGGCTTGAAATTCTATTCCTTTACCTCTTTGGCTTCCCAGGTTTTCTTTAGGTCTCAAATCCATACTTTATATAATAAAAAAAAAACTTTTCTAGTCCTTATGAGATTATGTCCAAATTATCCTGTCCAAATCTTGTTTATACATGGTTGTCTGCATAGCCTAATAACCTTGAGCTCCTCCTGGAAGCTGCGTAAGAGACTAGAATTTCTGCCCATACTTCCATTTCTACTTTTTTTTCTGAAAGCATTTAAATAAAGCTCAAATGAGTCTCAAAAAAAAAGTTCACCAAATCTTTGATTGGAAAACTTTTTTTTCCTCATTCAATTACTCTGTCTGGTAATATTTGATTTTTTAAGACTGCTATTTTTGCATAAGACTGACCTTGTGGATTTCTCTGTAAGTAGTTGAATTTACTCAGTGTCTTAGCAGGCACCTTTCTATTGATCAGCCTCTGTGGGTTTTATTTTATTCAAGGAACTGAAATAAAACTTAATCTCCAAGGTCTTTTCTGAATCTGGAATTCTAAAAATTCATTTTAAACAACCACAATTTCCTAATATTTGCTTTTTTTCACTCTATAATCCAATGCTTATTAAAATTTTGTCTCCTAGACAAATCAACAGGGCAAAAACTCTTACAGACTGTCTCTTGTCACTGAGAAAATAAACAAAAAAGAAAAGAAAAAAGGGAAAAAATAACCCTTCAATAAAAAGAAAGGAGGAGGTGGGAGAGCAGCCCATTTCTTTATTATTCTTTACAAAGTTTGACAAGGTAAGTCACTAGGCTCCTCTCTGTAGAGGCTGAAATACAGACTGATTACAGTTAATGCCTTCTGACTTACTACAGGATTTCTCTAGATCATTCTGTGCTTTAGGGGAAGGGAGTGTATACAGATTTAGTAAGTAGAGGGAACTGTTAGCAAAGGTGAGAAAGAAAGAATGGAAGTAGAAAAAACTGGAGAAGAGGTCAAATGACCAGACTTCATGTATGTTTCAGCTCACTGAGTCAAACAAAATAACAGAATATAGTAGAAATATAAATGGGTTTAAGGAAACCCTGAGCCCCAGTTCTTCCCTTATAACTAACTGGTTGTATGTCCAAGGTTCTGTCACTTTATGTGTCTAAATTCTGTTTTTTTCAAGTATAAAATTGGGAAGGGTTAGATGATCTTTAAAATTCTTCCCCACTTAAAAATTCAATTAATTACTGCTAGCTAATAATGCTCAATTATTTCTGTCAATTCTGACTCTTCATGACCCCATTTTGGGGTTTTCTTGGCCATGATACTAGAGTTGTTCACCATTTCCTTCTCCAACTCATTTTACAGATGAGAAACTGAGGCAGATAGGGTTAAATGACTTGCTTAGGGTCACTCAGATATTGGGTATCTGAGGCTATATGTGCCCTCAGGAAAATGAATCTGATTCTAAGTCAATTGTTAATAATCACTAATATTTCTATATAATGCTTAAATTCTACAAAGTACTTTACATAGAATATCTCATTTTGTCTCCCCTCAGAAATAATTTTATAGATTTTATAGATAAATTTTATAGATAAAAAACTGAAACTATGATAACTTAAATGTACTCCCCTGAGTCACACAGCTAGGCAATGTCTGAAGCTAGATTTGAACTTGAGTATCCTTGACTCCATGTCCAAGATTTTATCTACTATGTTACTAACCATTGTAATCCACTTGGTTCTGTAAGGACCATGCACTTCTAGGAGTGTATTTTTCAAGAGCTTCTAGTAGCCACAATGTAATTCTTTCTCTACATTTTGATTTGATTCATAATAACTTGATTTATAATGTTGTAGACCATCATTTCATCATAATCTGTTATAATGTAAGTTCTTTGAGGGAAATGACTTTATTTCTTTTATTTATATTACCATCATTTGGCACAGTGCTTGGCATATAATATACATTTAATAAACCCTCCCTTCCTTCCTTCCTTCCTTCCTTCCTTCCTTCCTTCCTTCCTTCCTTCCTTCCTTCCTTCCTTCCTTCCTTCCTTCCTTCCTTCTTTCCTTCCTTCCTTCCTCCCTCCCTTCCTCCATAGAAGGGGAACCATTGCTGAACAAAGAACAACAAAGCCTAGTGCTTACATCTCTAGGGGGTGCTATTTCATTTGAGATTGTATGAGGTTAGCTTTTATTTTATTTTACATTATTGTAATTTATGGCTACTTAAAATGCTTAAGACTTATAACTAGATTTGATATTTGGAGTAAAAATAGCACTAATCCATAAGGGCTTCTATGACTTATATGCTATTATTGCCTATATTGATAATTGTGGAACATCCACTGAATTATAGAATAATTTCAGAGGAAAAACATTACATTACCAAAGACCTATGAGAACAAAACTACTTTCCATTTCTTTCAATTCAATTCACTTCATTTCACTTCAATACAACTCAATAAGTATTTAAATACCTAGCTTGAACAGGGCTATAAATGCACTATCAACAAAATTGCAAAGAACAATATATTCCCTATCCCATTTTGCTGTCTTCTATGAAACTGATTGTTTTTAATATACGAATTGTGGCAATTCTTCTCTGAAATGGGGAATAAAATTCATGATTGCTGAGGAACAGTAACCACAAGGGGTCCTAATTTATTTTGATAGATACTCTACACAGAGGGGGCATCTTTCTTGTTTCTTTTGCAGAACAAGGGGACAACAATAGTGTCCAACATAACATTAACCATCTTTTGCAAGCTTTCATTAGCCAAATATTTAATGAGTATTTTTTGGCCCTGTTAAAATCTCAGAGATACCCAAATAAGAACTGTATATAGGACCAACCTTTGAGAATCTGTGTATTTTGTATTTGAGCACCGAAACTCCCAGCCAACTGGCAATTCACAGAGCTCTTCTAACAAGTTATAGGGTGGAAATTATTTCTCTCCTCACCCATCTGCTCTAGGAGCCATAACTCATACTTAGAAGGAGCATTACTTACAGAGAAGAAAAAAAAACAACAACCTGTCATTAGATAGGGGGAGGGTACAGCAGAGGGAAGTAAGCTAGGTTATAAGATTCAAGCTAAACCCTACTATGTCCTAATTTTTGTGTGTAAACCAACCGGCATGATCAATCTTTAGAAGTTTTCCTATTGCATTTTTGGAAGAAGAAAAGATAATCACAGTTAATGTCATTGTCTATTTCTCTGTAAAAACAATCACCCTATTGAGGGTTCTGAGTACTTTTTCTGAGGGCATCTAGGAGTTTTAGCCATAGTAGAGGTAAGTTAAAATCAGGTTTGGAATGACAAATTATATATTTATGTGACAGAGAGAGATAAATTATAAGTGACTAAAAAGGAGAGAAGCACTATGGAATCAAACCTCTCTTCCCTCCAATTTTCTTTTATTCTCAGCTTTGAGAGGACCTAAGTCAATCATATGGGATGCTCTCAAGTGACCACCTTACCCAGGAAAAGTAAGAACCCACTTAAATGGTAGAAAGGAATGTCACTACCAGACAGTCTATTGAAATTTCCTGTCACTGCACTTCCCAGTGATAAGACCCTTTTGTTGTTGAGAGGGTTCCAGTGAAGAAGTGAACAATAAACCTTAAGAGTATGTAAGATAGTTCTGCAAAAAGGTTTTCCTTCCAGAGACAAATCCCACGAAAAGGCAGGGTTTTTTTTCCCTTTTGTTAAAACAAAAACAAAAGGATAATTTTCAGTATAGAACTCTTAAAAAAATCATTTAAGAACAGGCTTTACCCCAGCTTGTATCAGACTACTGTGATGTCTTTGAATACTGATTATGTTCTTAGGTGGATTGGGGCACAGGGATTTAAGGCATGGGTGTTTTCATGTAGAATTAACCTTTTTTGAGGGAGTAAAATCCCTCTCCTGTGATCTTCTCTTTTGTACATAGAACCCATTCACTTTATCTTGGAGAGAATAGGGATCTTTCTTGCTTATTTCCCAACTGAACCCTTGGGTCAAGGAAGATTGCAGAGTGAAATAAAGCAATTATGCTCATGTTTTTTTGTAAAGAGTTGTTGAGGATTTCTATAATTGAGGATGTCTCCTTCCACCTCAGGATGAGTATTCAAGGGCTTTATGTCCTCTGTAAAGTCAAGATGTATATTTTCCTTTTCTTCCCTTCTCTCTCAAGAAGACCTCCTCTCTTTCCTTTCAGATCCATTACAGAGATTTTAATCTTTTTTTTCAGCAGAAATGTTGGAAGATCTCTGAGGACTTGGAAGTCCCAAGTGGCTTTAAAAACCTGGCAGGTAACTCTCTTCATCTGCTCATGCTCAGGAGAGCAATATGAAAGATTTATCTTTGAATTAAAAAAAATCTCAAAAATTCTATCATTTGAAATGTATCAAATGAAAATAAGCCTTCAGAAATGTGTGCTCATGGTGACATTTTGGTATTAAGTTAACTAGAAACTGCTAAAAATGATTTTGATTGTTTTTAAAAGTGTTTGAAAATGTTTAGAAAAGGGTGCCTTTTTTGTTGTTGTTCTCTTATCATTTGTTTCTAGCTTGATAAAACTCAGTTAAATAAATTGTATTCATTTCTTTGAGTCTCAGCAGTAAATCTCAACAGGAAAATTATTTTAATAGGTCTTATGTTTGTGAATCATAGACTATTCTTCTTGTCTAGGGCAGTATCTACCAGATCTCTTTGGGAAGTCTTTTAAATCTTTCATCTTGTCCTATTTAAGAATAGCTCTTCCTCCCCCAAACCTCTGCACCCCCCCAAAAAAAAACTTTAGGGGGCAAAGAGAAATGATGAGGCACAAATGTGAGGAGTGTTAAAAATGTATTTGATCATGTGTTAGCTGAGTTTTTTCTGGGCTTCTGATAACTGAATTTGTTTTCTGTCTGACTCTCTGACTTCTATCTGCTGCAGAGAAGGTATTCATTTTCAGGAACACAATAAACAAGTAGGAAAAGGGAAAATCCTTCCTTAGGTAACCTCAGAACAGAAGAACTTGGTGCATTATGCAGCCCGGGCCATGCCAAAATGCAATTTGGAGGGTGTCCAGCACTTCATTGGAAAGTAATGGTTTTCACTGAACTGAGTTATGACCAGCTGTTTACAGACAGTCTGTGACACACTGATAGAGCAGAACACCGTATGTTGCTTTCCAAATCAAATGATACAAGAAGTGTGACAGAGTGGAGAAACATCTGTCATTAGCAATTTTCAGCACGCTTCACTAATTCTGGACAAAATACGAGTAATGAACTTACCGCAGGAAACTTCAAATACGACCACTGCTGAAACAAGGATATAAACAGCGAGTTCTCCTAATGGCTTCTAATTTAATTCATTTGCAGTAAGAAACAAACAAAGTGGGTTATTTGTTTTTGATCATGGGGTAGTAAATACTAATGCTGATCACAAACGTTCATTTTAATCAAAGAAAAGAGATCAACTTTCCTCAAGTCCAGATTGAGGGCTTTTTTTCCTCTTTGATTGTTCTGCAAGATTTTTCTCTCTTTCTTTTTTAGCTTTTTACTTTTCTTTTCTTTTTTTAAAGGAAGATGGAGGAAGAATGGGTCAAACAGGAATAAAGTCTTGCTTTTCAATCTCTCTCCTCTCCTGAAACCCGGAGCTTCGTGTAGCTAAGGTTACGCCTCCAGATTTGGGGGCCTGTGGTGATATTTACACAGCATTGAATGTTCTTATTCTTTCCATTATGAAGCTGCAGACTGGTATAATTCTTGAAGCCTTTCTCAAGCTGCTTTCACTGCCCCCCCCTTTTCCCTCCCCCTCCCCCTCCCCCCCTAGCACTTCCCTCCTCTCATTTGTTTCTTTCTGGCTGATAATTTTCATGTTCAGGTCCCACATATTTTCGCAGTTTGTAATGAGCGCATGGTCCTCATACAAGAGCCACACGATTCTCCACTGGTCGACGTCACACTGTTTAAGAGATCTTTGTAGCCAAATAATTTAAATGCTACCATTCCTGGGCGTTTTTCCTTTGTAACTCTGCAACCGATGGAGCTAGGAAGCCGCTAACCATCAAGGTCTCAACTTCTTGGCTCGTCTTTCAGGCCAATCCCGCAGCAAAACTCATATAATCAACAGGATTGAAGCTTACTCAAGAAGAAAGAAGAAAAATTATTTCTCTTCATCTGAACTTTCAACTAATGTTCAGAAAGACCATAATGTGAGATACAGAAGCTAGATGTTGCCCAATCCATTGGTGTTCTACCAATGGGACCTTCTTTGGCCTGTGTCCCAGACCAAAGAAACTGAAAGCTATTTGGAATTGATGACTGTAAAATGAGTGTAGGAGGTCTTTGAGTAGCTTCTTAATTACAAAATTATTCATGATAAAAATGGCACTAACCTAGAATTCCCAGATTCTTATAAATTTTAGTGTGGTTCCATATCAAAATGGTTTATAGACATTTAATATCTTAGATAAACCAAATTCAATCTAGGCTTGTTGTGGGTGAGATGATCTCCAAATACCTTTAACTCACACTCTCTCTCTCTCTCTCTCTCCCCTTTTCTTTCTCGCTTTCTCTCTCTCTCTCTGTCTCTGTCTCTGTCTCTTTCTCCTCTCAGAATGGCATTCAGATTGATTTATCTCTCTTTTTATACCCTTTCTAAATTATTTTCTGGTTCCTGAGGAATATTCTAAGAAGTCTAAATGCTAAGTTCTCTTGTTTTATTTTTTTTTAAATAGACATCTGCATTGAAGAGCAAAACAAAGGGAAAATATAGATGCCATCGAAACCCATCATTACGTTTGTGATCTAGATAATAAAGTAAGCAGACCCAAGCAATTCGCTAACACTAACGCTATTCTTTACATAAACAGTAAATGTTTAGATTTCCCTGTTCACTGACTAACAGCACACATATCATAAACACTAAGCTGTTAGAGTACGTTTCGTGTGTTGATTCACTTTAACAGTTGTTAGTGTGAAGACAGGAAAAGAAAAGTGGGTGTAATGAGACCATGTGCAGTATGCTGTGAAAACAGAGGCCCTTATTTGGCATAATGGCTTGCACCATAAGGGCCATAAAATTGTGCATGTGTTAGTATCATTTTAATTATTACGGGTGCCACATGTTAAGCAGAATAGCGGAACTACTAAAACAGCTTCAAAATCCTTACTGCTGATCGCTGCATTTAATTACAAATAGGAACATTTGGAGATAGGTCACCATAAAACCCTTCTGTTGTCAAATGAGCTCAAATCTGATTTTTGTAATTATGTTTTTATACCACAGATCCTGTTGAATAACTATAGGGAATAAAATTTTAATAAGTGCTGATTAAATGCAGGTACATCTTGCTTCCTAAGAATATTTATGAACGCGCCTCGCACTTAAATCAAGGTATCATCACTATTTTGCCGTGGACAGAGCTATGATCATTCAACCTTAATGCAAATAAGCTGGATAAATTTATGTGCCATGAAATATTGTGTTTTTTTTCCATTGGAGCATAAAAGCACTGGATTTCAATTATTCATTCTGTTTGTGAGAACTGTGTACAGTACCATAATCCTCTAGAACCAAAGTGTTCTCATTATACCTCTACATGTCAGGCACAGTGGAATACTATAATTAACTTTCCTTGGGCAGGATTTTATTCAGGAAAATGACAACTGATGTCAATCTCCATTTTTGTATTTCTCTACTGAAATAAAATGGCCATGAAAATGTTCTTGGTAATGGAAAAAGAATATCATTGACTAACTAGTATCCATTTGAAGGTGATAAATAAACTCCTCTTTTGGGAACAGAGCTTTAAGTCATCTAATTCATAGACTATACTAAGAGTAATGGCCCTTTGAAGGCATTCATATGTCATTTTCTTGTCAAGGCAAAGTTTGTTTAAACCTTCTCATATAGTCTAGGCCTCTCAGCTCATTCGAACACAAAATGGCCATGGTTACCAGTAGGAATGAGAAATGTATAATGAAACCTAAGAACAATGACTATGGAGTTTCTGATGGTTTCTTAAAATGTATGAAGCATCAAAAAAAGTGAATTACTGTGATAAAATAGACCCAGTACATAGTTATCTCTCAAAGAATGTTTCCATATATATGTATATGTGGTTTTGATAGGCTTGATATACATAATTATGTTTTATTTTGTAAAGCAGACGAGTCTGAATAGGAATGAGGTGCTAATATAGACCATTTTTTTCCAGATCCCAACATTCTACCACGTGCGGGAAGAGACCATGTGTTTGGGAGAAGTCTTCCGGTGAGGGTGGCGAATGGATCCCAGCTTTCTAGGCAAAAGGAGCTGCCGTCAAGACTAAGAGACAGCCCCATTAGCATAACTCAGCAGAAAATCTGTTGTTGTGAAGCATTCAATCCACAGCTTAGGGAGCAGTTTTAACCTCCTCCCTTTGTAGCCTAATCATTCAAGAAATAGTATGTGCAACCCCAACCCATATTTTACTGCCCACTGTTTGAATCAATGAGAGATGGCACTTTGGCAGGAGGCATAAAGGCACGAGCTGACGTTTCTGCATGGCAAGGAAAATACCACACGGAAGAGGAACTGTGTGGTGCTATTTGAATATATCAATTATGATTTCCTGCCCAGGTGATGGATCCAATAGCAAGAATATTCGCCAAAATGAGGTAGTAGAGTAATGCGAGTCTATTCTTCCTTTCTTTACATCTATATAAATTCTCTTTTGTGTTTATAAGGATTGCAAGTGGTCATCAGAGAAATTCACAACACAACCCAAATGATCACAAATAGTTCAACCTTTAGACCCTTTGGTTTCAAACTATTTTTAAAAGGGAAAAGTTATATCCTAATTGCAAAACAATAGATTAGATGGATGCTCATTTATGTGTCTAAAAAGTTGTTTTGAAAAGTAGAAATCACAATCTGACTGTGTCACTTTATTTCTTTGTCTCAGATCTGAGAAATCATAAATGCTGAGGTACAATGTCTACAATGGACTTGGGAAACCTCAGGTGACTGAAGTTGTGATCAGATATCTCTACTGAGAAGGACCATAGCCTCAGAGAGATTTATGTATGTGTTAACAAAAATAAATAATGAAGCAGCGTGAAAAATCTGAGAATTATTCAAGTTTCTAAGAAGGATAAATAAGGATAATGTTCCTAAAAAGGAAAAGGGACATTTTCTACAAGCATTTTTAAATTTTTTTATTTTTTTTTTTGTGTGTGTGAGTGCTGTTTGTTTTTCTTTGTAGGACATAGTAACACTGGAACAAAGTGGAAATTTAATAAATGTTTATTAGCTGATTGACTAATAGTATGTCCAAATTCTTAAAGTTTTGAGTCATTATGAATAATGAATGAGTTAAGCAATCACATAAACTAAAGGATTAACAAGTGAATGATCACTTGTGAGAGAAGGGGACTGATATGAAGAGTTATCTTGCATTTTAATGTTGGGATCCAAAATTAACACTTTTCTCAATCAATAATATTCTGATTTATTTTAAAGATCAGATTTTTTTTAAAAAACCAATTAGACAGTTAGGGTTGCCTTAGAGTATATAATAAGAGCAAAACATTTATGTGATTTTTTTATTGGCTTTTGTAGGCACTGTTCTCCCTTTTCTGAGGTTACCGAATTCAACTCAATTTTGCAAACATTTATTCAGTGATAATTATCTGCTAGGTACTGGTGATACAAGCTACACACTGGAGTGTTAGTTACTAGAGATCAGAGAAAAATGAAATGGTCCCTGCCTTAAAGATGTTTACATTCTTTTGGGGGGGGCTAGAGAGGGAGAAAGAGAGGCAATATTTCTATGCAGATAAGCAAAGGCAAGATATTTGAACAGGGAGAAGCTTCAGGAGGAAAGGAAAATCTACAAAGGCTTCAAGATTTCTGGAACCTTGAACAAGGAGACTCATTCATTCTTTCTATTGATGGGTCACATTATAAGAGAGAGAGCATTCTTCCTGGTGACTAGCCTAAATTTCTCTTGCTGATGCTTTAGACCAACCTGCTTTGTCCAATCCTGTCTTGTAGCAATGTCTTTTATTAAGATTAAAGCTTTGCTTCCAAGGAGATGTTCTCTTCATTAGAGACCCAAGCCAAAATGTTAGTTCTTACAAGCATTTAGAAGTCAGGGGTACAAGTATTTCTGCTGCAGGTGTGTTACAGATTCCCAAGTTTTAGTTTTAATCCATTTTCTCAAGCAATAGTTTTCATCATTAAAAATAAAAATAGCAATGATTATTTTTGGGCTTATTTAAGAAAATAAATAGTCCTATATTGGATTGATTAAAAAGTTTGATGTTGAAAACTTTATTAAAGGGAATCTTGATTATAATTGATTATATATATGTATATATATATACATACATTATATATTTATATAAATATTCAAAATGGGTGATTCCAATTACCTCTCTGAATTTGATTAGAGAGGCTTTCTGCAAAACTAACCAGTATATTTAATCTGAATGAATGGCACTGCAAGTTGTGAGAAACCATGGAGGCAATTTGTCTTAATGTAGAATAACAATAATTCTGTTTTGGTAAAGTTTAATGATTCAATCCAGCCAGTGAAAAAATGAAGCAAATAAGTGAGGTGCTAATGAATATCATTTTAAAATATACATCTAGATTTCATCTTGTAAGCAGTTCTGAGGATACTCCCTCACCATCATTATTACCAAAAATCTCTCTGGGACATTCTTGAAAGAAGGAGAAAAATAGTACTTGTCTAAATGAGGAATATGCATAAAAGATAGCAGCTTAAGTTAGCACATGCTAAATAAATAAGAATTAGTCTAATAAGTGATATTTTGACATGCTTTTGTTATAACAGTAATCTTTGCTCAAGAATCAGAGTAGTAATATAGCTTTCCCCATCCTTGATTCTTGAATGTTCCTGAACAATCTCCCACAACCCCTCCCCCTCCCTGCTTTCTCTTGTCCTTTGGTGAAGAGCCAATAGTTGATTCATGCCAAATAGAGCACTAATAACTTTGAGGGGAATTCTGAGATATATTTTTTTCTGCTTTTGTAAGCACCAGTAATCTTAAATACCTTAAAGAGAAATAATTTAATAATCAGGCTATGATCTATTTCAGAATAACTTTTGTTTTATTTCTGATGGAGAAAATGGTGGGGGGTTTTCCCCCTTGTGCAGGGATATTAGAAAATCAATTGTTGATAGTTTTGGTAAACTTCTTGACTGTAGGGATTGTTTTCTATTCTTTGTGTTTGAATCACCACTGCCCTATATTGTAGCCTGGACTGAAGTGGAAGCAAGAGGAGAATGAGCTGATCATCAGGAAGAACCCCCGATTCAACATAGTTCATCAGTGGCGGGAATAGAGGCTTGTGTTATTTAGACCCCTGATGAACTTGAAACCTCTACAGAAACATCAAGCACATAGTAGGCACTTAATAAATGCTTGTTGATTTATTGATTGAACTTGTCACTCAAAGGAGACCTAAGTTTATAGAGTCCCTATTGCTTTTTGGATTACCAATTGACTTCATAGAATAGCTGGGCTGCCCTCTAAGAGTAAAGGTGAAATTTATTACAGATGCTGGCTTGTTTGGTACTCAGCATTCATTTGAAAGCCTCTCACGAATAAAATGGTGACCTGCTGTTTCCCTGAAAGGATTTTAAATGTGAGATATTAGAGTGTGTGTATTTTTTCACAGTCATACTATTTAAGTGTTCTGACTAGAAAAGTGAAATCCCTCTCCCTTTTTAAAGGGAAACTTGTTTTTATTGTCTGGAAGTTATTTACTTAAATAGAGGAACTGTGGTAATTGCAGCCTGTGGGAGGGTATCCCTGGCCTTAGGAGGTTGTTTACTTCTGTATTAAAGAAACCATTTTAGCTTTTTACAAGTCGAATTTAATTTAAGAAAAAAAGGAAGGGGAAGTTGCAAATTTTAGAAAGGTTTAAAATAAAAATTTGTTGGAAACAAATAGGTTTGAAAGTGATGGTTTTCCCATGAGATAGATCATTTTTCTTAGTCTCACCATAGATTTCACAAAGCACAAATATTTCTGCATCTTGAACTTGCTGGGATGTACAAACCCAAAGCTTACAGTGAGACCTTGCATGTCAACTTTCAGGAAGGAAGATGCCTTCAAAATACATTCTCTGGAATATCATATCAAACTGATATAATAATTGTACTGCATCTGTGTGTGGGCATGAATGTGAGGGAGAGTGCATTTGTAGAGTGATTGGAAATATAGATCATTGTCATATACACACACACACACACACACACACACACATACATATACATGTGTAGTTGTATATACATTATATATCTGAAGTAGAAAGATAAGCTTGAAGTAAAAATATACCTTGTTCTCTCTCTCTCTCTCTCTCTCTCTCTCTCTCTCTCTCTCTCTCTCTCTTGCTATCTTTCTGTTTTGATCTCTCATTTTTAAGTTCTAGAAAAGAATCTTATATCACTTGATTTTAGCCAAAAGTTTTAGAAATGAAGCAATCTATTATTTTATAAAAAAGCAACAACCCAACAACTTACCATATCTAGTAAAAATATTCACATAAAATCACACACAGTATGCATATTTATATTAATGCATACACAGAGGATAGAGAGTTGGTTTTGAAGTGAGAAAGATCTGAAGTTAAATTTTATCTTCTATAATGCTGTTTGGATGACACTGTAAGGTTCATGAATCAATTAGCTTGCATTTATCACAACCTATTTAAAGTGGACTGTTAGGGTTTAGAAAGATTTTTTCAGTAGCTTTAACAAGAACAAAAATAGTTTATGTTTATTTATCCCTTAATTAGACTATTCTATTATCTTAAGTAGTGCTCCTTTCCCTATTAGGATAACCTAAGGTTTGAAATTTTAGCACATATATAAACATCAGCACAAAACATGAATCAATTAAGTATATATTATTCAATTTTATGGCAAAACATACACACACACACCTATACATGTATGTATCTGAAATCTAAATAATTTTAAAGGAGGTGTGAATGTAAAGTCTTCAAAGGCAGCTTTTTACATGTTGTAGAGAGTCTAGCCCATCCCTTTGCTCATGTAATATTTGGGAAAAAAACATGGTAATGAAAAACAGAACCTTTGGCCAAAAAATTTAACTGACAGAGTAACAATATGCTTGTGTAAGACTGTTGTTTTTAAATCACTGAACTGGAAAGATTTTGACTCTCATACTAAATTCTTTATTTCCCTCCCATCTCCTTGTCTCTTCATATTGTCTTCCAGTGTGTTGCGTGACTACTACCTGTATGTGTGAAAAGTCAGGGTGAGAGTTCACAGCAGGTTGATGGCCTGGAGATGAAAAGTCTGTCTGAGGACATTTCAAAGATGTAAAGGTATTATTCTCACATGGAGTTATTTCTCAGTGGGTGTGAACAACAGCTCCTCATCAAGCTGGTATAGTGCGAAATAGAGTTTCCTGAGAAATGATGTGCAGACATATGCAAGAAGCCACATGCTTGGGACATGCACAGACTGTGTGTTCCTGGCGTCCAAGGGCTGGAACACTTTCCATGAATGCGGAAACCTCCATTGCCAGTGGACAGTGGGAGAGCTCAAAGAATGAGTCTGAACCACCCCCGTGGCTACTGAGGTTTGGTATGTTTGATGATTATGGGGCCTCCAGACAGCACAGAGCTGGTGGATTTGCAAAGAGGATCTTTGATGTAGGTGATAAGATATGACTTGAGAGATGACCTGAAGGAATCATTCTTCACAATGACTGGGTTATAAAATTATAGAATTAGAGATCAGATATGTCTAGAGATCATCTGGTTTTCTTCTTTAAAAATCAACTAAGTAGGAGCAGCTAGGTGGTGCAGTGGATAGAGCATCAGCCCTGGAGTCAGGAGGACCTGAGTTCAAATCCAGCCTCAGACACTTAATAATTACCTAGCTGTGTGGCCTTGGCCAAGCCACTTAACCCCATTTGCCATTGCTAAAACCTAAAAAAAAATCAACTAGGTGGCTCAGTGGATAGAGTGCTAAGGCTTGAAGTCGGGAAGACCTAAGTTCAGATGTGGCCTTTGACACTTACTTAGCTGGGTGATCCTGGGCAAGTCACTTTATTTTTGCCTCAATTTTCTTATCTAAAAATGGAGAGAATAATACCACTTATCCCCCAGGGCTGTCATAAGAATCAACTGAGACAATAATTGTAAATCACTTAACACAGTGTCTGGTACACAGCAGGAACATCACATTGCTTATTTTAGGACTCATCATGTCTACCTTCTTGGTCTCCCTTTTATCAGGATGAGAAGATTATAGCCCATGTGCCATACTCATTGTACTGTAGTATCTGGTAATCAAAAGTAATTATCAAATTAACAAGCCAGAACACAGGTTCAATTTTATTATTCATTCAGTTCAGTTGTATCTGACTCTTCATGATCATGTTTGGGGTTTTCTTGGCAAAGACACTGGAGTGGTTTGCTTTATCCTTTCCTACCTCACTTTACAAAGCAGGTAATTGAGGTAACCAAGGTTAATTGATGTGTGCAGGATCACAGCTAGTAAGTGTCTAAGGCCAGATTTCAATTCAGGAAGATGAGGCTGGGTCCTCTATCCATTGGGTCATCTAACTGATCCAGATCAAAGGCTGGAATCAATAAGTATTAGTATCCGTAGGCAATTTACATCATTTACTTTAATAGTGTAAGCTATGGCCCTATCAAGTTAGCCAGTATGTCTCTCCATCCCTTTCCTCATCTCTCCATCTCTTAGAATTGCCAGTTACTTTGAAGATAAAACTCAAGCATAAACTTCTAAGGGAAATGTTTCCTGTTCTGCAACCTCCCTTCCCCCAACCCTATACCAGATGTTGAAACCTCCCTTAAAATTTACTTGTATTTATTTTTTCTTGTATTTTGTATATGACTATATAAGAAAGTGTTATCTTCCATAGAAGAATTTAAGTTCCTTGAGGGTGGAAACTGCCTCAATATTGTTTTTGCATCCCATACTCATAGCCAAGTGCCTGTTATACAGGTGATGTTTAATACTTATTGATGGCTGAGTGATTGAACCACACCTAGCCTGTGATACATGGCCACAAAGAGGTTTACTTTAATTCCTTGGTGGGCAGGTGCCCATCCCTTATTTCTTCGGTTTAATTATAAAAAGACTGGGATGATGAATATAATTGTATAGAAAGTGGATATATTGAGACTTACATTATTGTGTCTTATCCATGAGTTGATACTAATTATTTAGAAGATGTTGGAGTTATCTAGTGAGAAGAGGCCCAAACTGAAAAGAACACACCAGAACAAATCACTTCCCAGGACTATGTTAAGGGTTGGCTTTATCATGGCTTGGCTCCAGTAGAGAAGGGACTGGCCTGAGCTCGGGGATCTGTTCCAGTTTCATCCCCGCCTCCCCCTCCTAACTTTTTTTTTTAATAGTGGTGGGATCTTGGACTACCACTGACACTGAGTTGAGTGCCAATTTTCTTGCTGTGCCTTGTCAAATTGGACAGGAAGACGGCTGTCTTGTGAAAGTGAAATTGTCACTAATTGGCCACAAAGGAAATATGCAAGTTTTGCCAAAAAAAGACCTTTGCCTTCTGAGGGATTTAAATCCTCAGTTGAAACTTTTTCTCTTATTTAGAAAAGACAAACTGGAACATGTTGGCATTTCTGCAATGATGAGATCTGGGTGGGTGTTTCGGTGGGGGGGTCAGTTGTTAAGGTGGAGTGTAGAACCTCAGGCCTGTCTTTAACCAATGTGTTGCTTTTGGTTATAATAAGCAGTGAAAAAGTGGCAGTAAATAAATCTTGACTTTGTTTTATCTTTTCTATTTATATTAAGGTAGAATGTTTCAGGTGCATCCTATATACTAAATGAGTGCTTTATAAAATGTTTTGTCACTTGTAATGTTTGGAACTCAAATTAATTTTCTTTACTGTGACAAAAACGAACTTAGTCAGATTTGGGCATTGCTTTATACTAAGAATGACACCTCTTTATTTTTGTGACTTGAAGGGACATCAAAGAAAATTTTCTGCTTCATGGAAAAGATAGGCATTTCACTAACTCGATTTGCAAAGTAGTATTTATGTCAATGTATTTTAATATAGATATAATAAATAAATTTAAAAAATTAAAGATCAAGTCATATGCCATCTTCCTGAATATCTAAAATAATAGGATTTTCTTTTTTATGTATTTACAAGGCAAATAGGGTTAAGTGACTTGCCTGAGGCCACACAGCTAGGTAATTATTAAGTGCTTGAGATCGGATTTGAACTCAGGTACTCCAGGGCCGGTGCTCTATCCACTGCGCCACCTAGTTGCCCCCCAAAGAATAGGATTTTAATAAAGCTATTTCTGTCTAAATTTGTTGGAGTCCTGGGTTATCTAAAAATTCTAGAATTTTATTAGTTAAAAATGTGGTTGGATAATTATTAGTAGTTAAACCACTTATAACACTAATAGGAGATTACTATATATATGTATATATATATTATATTTCATCATTGCCATTTTGTTTGACCTATGATCTCATCAATGTAGATTATCCAATTACTGGCTTCCCTATTTCTGTTAAGACTATTCTAGTCACCCAAATTTGCAGCCTCAGAGTTCCCTTTGACTCTTACTCACTTACTCTTACTCAGCTGCAGACTCCTTGCTGTTGCAATAGTTTTGTTCCATGCCTATACTGAATTGTGGATTATTGATTAATTATACTATTGCAACAGTTCCTAATTTCTCACCCTTCCTCACATCACTTCTCTCTCCAATTCACCCTTCACATGTTTGTCAGAACAATTCTGAAGGTACAAAGTTGACTCTATCACTTCCCTATCCAATAAACTCTAAAGACTCTGGATTACCTAGTAAAACTTCTGTTTGCCATTTAAAGCCCATTATGACCTGACTCTGATCTAACTTTTCAAATTATATATATATATATATATATATATATATATATTATTCCTTTTCATATATTCTATGGCACAAAAAAGTAGATTTCTTATTTCTCTCTCTTGTTTTTCTTCTTTTTTCTAGGTTTCTTTCTTGCACTTCCTTTCCCATCTTTGTGCCTTTGCATTGACTATTCCTCTTGCCTGAAGACACTTCCTCCTCACTGATGCCTTACAGAAACCCCTAATTTCCTTCAATGCTCACTCAATTACCGTTTTCTAGAAGAGGCCATTTTAAATCCTGTAGCTACCACTTCTTCCCCTGCCCCTGCAAGTGATTTCACATTTATTTTATATATAAGAAAGTAGCTTAATAATGTAGTAGATAGAGTACCAGATATGGAACCAGAAACACTTGAGTTCAAATGCTTTTCAGACACTTACTACTTGATTTCTCCCAACTTCAGTTTCCTTAGCTGTAAAAAGGAGAAAATAGAACTAAATCCATAGAATTATTGTGAAGACCAAATAAGATAATATATAAATTTACATTTGTAAATCTTGAAGTGCTATGTAAATACTAATTGTTATGAATTATTATATTTTGCACATACTATTATGGTCACGTGTCATCTCCCCTGAAGGATTCTAATCTCATTGATGGTAGGATTTGTATTTTTTGACTCTATACCTCCAGAATTTAGCACAGTAACCAGATCATGGAAGGTACTTAAAAATGTTTATGGTTAATTTATTTGATAAAATCTCTTCAATACCTTTCCAGTTCTAGTTGTCCTAGGTTCCATCGACAGGAAAGTGTCCAGTAGTAGCCTAGGTATATCCTATATGGAAGGTTTATGGAAAGACATAAATAATAACTGAACAGATGGCAAATTTATCATTACATAATATTGCTGTTAATGTACAATATTCTCCTGGTTTTGTTCACTTTACTCATCATCAATTCATACAAGTTCTTCCAGCCTATCCTGAAGTCCTGCCCCTCATGATGTCTTACTTAATAATAGTACACCATTACATTCACATAACACAATTTTTTCAATCATTCCTCAATTGATGGGCATTCCCTCAATTTCTAATTCTTTGCCACTACAAAAAGAGTTACTATAAATATTTTTGTACATGTGGGCTTGTTATTCTTTCTTAATATCTCTTTGGGGGTACAGAACTTGTTGTGGTATTGCTAGATCAAAGGGTATGTACAGTTTTATTGCCCTTTGGGTATAGTTCCAAATTGCTCTCCATAAGAACTATTCTTTATAATAAAGATTCTACTCCATCCCCATAAGAAGAAAAACAATATAACAAAACTAACCAATCCATTGAAAAAGTCTTACATTATATGCATTATTCCATACCCATCATCCCCAGCCTTGGTGAATGAAGTGTTTTCTTTAATTTCTTTTTGGACTTGTTTATTATATTTTTATAATATTGATACAGTTAAATATTGTGTTGTCTTTCTATCTGCATTGTTATAGTCTCTCTTCATACACACATACATATATGCATATACATATATGTATACATATGCATGTACATATGCATATACATATACATACATATATATATGTTTAATTTGTGTGTGTGTGTATTATTTTCCTGGTTTTGTTTACTTCACTTTGCATCAATTCAAATGTTTTCCAATGCTTCTCTGTATTTATCATAGTCTTCTTTTTCTAGAGCAGTAATATTCCATTACATTCATGAAATGCAATTCATTTAATCATTCTTTAATTACATGATATATATTTTATTTTATTTCCAAGTTTTTGCTTCTATAAATCAGGGTGCTCCAAAAAGTTTATCAACCTCCGTGGAGTACATTCCTAACATTAAATTTTTTTAAACTAAACTATATTTATATTTTAATTATTTAATTACTTTCCAGAATGATTTGACCATTTCATAGCCCTGCCAATAACACATTATTTTACTTACCTTTTTTGGAACCCCACCGAGATTGATATCATTTGATCAATTAACCAAACATTTATTAAGCACCTGCTATAGACTCAGAACTGTACTAATCATTAGAGAGGCAAATTCAATGACTGAAGCAAGCCCTATTCTCACAGAGTCCTCAATTTGTCATCTTAACCAGGTGTGAGGTGAACTCTCAGAATTGTTTTGATTTTCATTTCTCTTAATATTAGTGATTTGGAACAGTGTTTCATATGGTTGCTAACAGTTTGACCTCTTTTTTTTTTGACAAGAATGATCAAGAAAGTTATTAAACACTTGTGCAAAGCATTATTCTAAAGAAAGGAAGGGCAGTCCCTGTTCTCAAGGAGCTCACATTTTAATGAAGAAGACAATATATAAGTGAAATTTCAGCTGTAAGTTGATTGGAAAGGTCCAGTGGTCCTTAAAATGCAATGGTAAAGGAGATAATAATGTCTCTTTTTTATTTCCACTAATAAAATCTTAATAGTATTTTACTTTTTTTCCAACTACATGTAGCAATAGTTTTCAATATGCATCTTTGTAAAATGTTTTCTTTCCTTCCCTTCCCTCTCCTTTCCCAAGACAGCTAGCAATCTGATATAGGTTTACATGCATAATTATATTCCGATATTAGTCATTTTGTGAAAGAAGCATTAGAACAAAAGGGAAAAAGCATGAGAGGAAAAAAAACCAAAAAATAAATAAAAATAAATGAAAATAGTTCATTCAGACTCCAAAGTTCTTTATCTGAATTCCACTAATAAATTAATATCCTTCTTTGCTGCTAAACTGGTCAACAATATCAAGGATCTTGCCGTCAAGAATCTTTTTTTCTGGGTCCTCAGTAGTTGTATCTATATCCCACCTGCATGAGCAGTTTTCAGGTTGAATTTCCACAGGGATTACTTCCCAAGATAATGCTGGTGAGCACTAAACTGATAGCATTGTTGTTCTTAAGGATATAAAGAAAGGTGATTGTCAAGGTAATGGTGATTGGTTGACATGTCTGGAACAAGCTGCCACCCATCTATCCCTCAGAGTGTCTTAATATTTCAACAAGGATGGCTTACCTTCCCTGTGATTGGCAACTGGCTGGAAGTTGGTTGGGATGATTGGTTCCTTTTCTATGGATAATGACTGGATAATGACTAGGAGCAGAATTTGTGGTTGGGATGGTGGTGGTGGAAGAAGGGTCCTGCTACTTCCAAGGCTCCTGTGTTTAATTTACTTATTGTTGGCAATTAGCAGTTATTGTTGTTGGTGAGACTATATACATACATATATATATATATATATATATATATTTATATATATCATGTAATTAAGGAATGAAGATATTCTTCACAATGAATTTTCCCTTAACTGATGGCTGAAGAGCTAGGCTGAAACACATCTGGTGGTTTGAAAGGCTCTACTATTCCAAAGATTCTTTGATTCAGTATCCTGGACTGATATTAGTGTCATAGTGGAAAGGATGGGCAATATGATGATGGTGATGGTGTTGCTGATTTGATTTGACTGTCTCTTGTTGCCTTCTGACTTCAGATTTTGATTATAAGTTATTAATGATAATAAGTTATTAGTGAAAATACACTAGAGCCCAGTTACAATAGTAATGTATTTTTCCATTGAAATTCCATCTCCCATCTATATTTACCTGTATAAGCCATTCCTCTTGCCTAGAATTAAATATCTCCTTATATCCGCCCTTCAAAACCATCATGGTGTGGAAGATAGAGTGCTGAATTATAGCAAGAAACACCAAGGATTAAATATTAATTCTAATACTTAATGTATGACCATGGACAAATCCCTTCATTTCCATGAATGTTTCTTCATTTGTAAAATGGATCCAGTAGTACTTCAAAGGGTATATAAAATATTTTTAAACTTTGAAATATTAATTAAATGTCAATTATTGTTATCTTCTATAAAGGCTCAGATTAGATGTCATTTCTTTGTGATGCTTTCCCAGATCATTCAAATTTCTAATGTTTTCCCATGGTTCACAATTATTTGTATTATCTGTGTATTTCAGTAATTTTTCATTCATGTCCTACTCTTTATGTCCTTCTTTGGGGATTTCATAACAAAGATACCAGAGTAGTTTGTCATTTCCTTCTCCGGCTCATTTTATAAATGAGATACTAAAGCATATAGGTCTAAATGATTTGGTTGAGTTCACATAACTAGTAAGAGTCTAAAGCCAGATCTGAACTCACAAAGATAAGTCTTTCTGTGTGTGTGTGTGTGTGTGTGTGTGTGTGTGTGTGTGTGTGTGTGTTATCTGTACATATATTTTACATCTCTCTAGAAGAATCTAAGCACCCTAGGGGAGAGAACTATTTGTTTTTTTCTGTATTTCCCTGAATGTCAGTCTAAGTGACATGCAAAATATACTTTACAATAATCACTGCGATGTTTGTTGAAATTTCAATCACCTAACTTCATCAGGAGAACAACTTAGGAATGATAGGAAATGCTGTACAATTTCCCAAATTGGATCCAAATTGTTCTCCCATTCATTTCTGGGACTAGATTATTTGTTCATTTGCAACCATTCATGGCTTCTAAAATGAAAGATTCACTCAATGTGCTGCTTCCTCCATTGCACATATAGTTATCAGTATTCTTCATCTACTATGCTTTTCCTGCTTGTATGTATAGGTGCATCTTTGAGTGTCCATGGTACACATTGAAGAGATACTGTAATATTCTGAGTCTCTGTCTTTATAACACAATGACATCCATAAATGGGAGCATCTAGATAACCTTACCTTTTAGAGGGAACATCTTTTCTTTGGAAACATGAGATGGCAGACACTTTTGATGAACATGCATCCCTCTGTTTTAGGTCTTAATTTATGTTGCTACTTGATGGCAAATTGAACAAATTTGACTATATTATATATGTATATATATGTGTGTGTGTGTGTGTGTGTGTGTGTGTGTGTGTGTGTGTATGTATCTATATGTCAGAGAATCTTGATTTTAACCTATGCATGGGACACACTTTCCTTGAGGAAAGGTTCTTTGTCTTCATTTAAGCCCATTTCCAACCATATAAAATGAGACATCTTTTTTATATCTTTTGATCAAGTATATTGTTGTGAAAATAGTTGTAATCTCTGCCCCGATGACTTTTCCCTCTTATAGGTGAGTTCCTCTAGAGAAGGGCAAGGAACGTCCAACCCATGGGCCTTTCAAAGCCCATGAAATCATTCGGACTAATGCTGCCATGGAAATTGCAGGTGGGACTTGAAATTGAATAAATCTAGGATTTTTTGGGGGGGGGCAGAATTGATTAAATGTTTGACCAAATATAGCAGGCTAATTTTAAGTTGATAATTTTATATGACTTGTGAATGATATTATGAATATCTAAATGACCCTTGGCAGAAAAATGTTCCACATTAAAAAGTTCCATTCCTGCTCTAGATCTATTTTAAGGAGGATGCCCAAACTAGCCATGTATTCATTTCTTTCCTCCATACCCTAGTCTCCCAAATTTTCTTTATAATGCTTCTATGACTAATTTCCTTGTTTCCCCCCCCCTTTATTTCAGCTTCCTTTTTTTTTAATATTGTCTGCACCAAAAGCAAACAACCAAACCAAAACAAACCAAACCTAAGATCTCAACAACAGTTCCCATCACTTACTTAAAAATAGGGGTAGAAAAAATGAAGCAGTGTCAGATTTTATATTCTGGGACTCCAAGATCACTATAGATGGTGATACCATCATGAAATTAAAAAAAATACTTTCCCCTTGGAAGGAATGTTTTGCAAAATCTGGACAGCATACTAAAAAGCAGAGACATCACCTTGCTGACAAAAGTCTGTGTAGTCAATGTATAGTTTTTCCAGTAGCAAAATATTGTTGTGAAAGTTGGATTATAATGAAATTGAATGCTTTCAAATTGTGGGGCTAGAGAAGATTTTTGAGAGTCCCTTGCATTGCAAAGAGACCAAAATAGTAATTCTTAAAGAAATTAATTCAGGCTATGCACTAGATTGAAGACAAGAGAAAAAGAAATGACCAAGAATGATATGAATAGATACTATCATGGAAATAATGAACATGAACTTGGACAGATTTTGAGAGATGGTGGATAGAAGAGGTAGGCATACTCTGGTCTATGTGGTTTCAGAAAGGAACATAACTGAGCAATTATAACATCCCATTAGAATGTAATATTCTTAAGGAATAGGAATATTTTTTCTTATATTCATATTCCCAATACTGAGTTTAATTTTCATTAAAGATACCTATAATACATATATAAACCATTCTTAGAAGTTGTGAGAAAGTTTCTATATGGATCAAAAGTTACAAAAGTCTTTTTTGTATTAGTGACAATAGTACCATTAGTGATCCATAATAATTTCTTTTCTTTTTTAATCTTCTACTCTTTCAGATATCTAGAAAATTGATCCTTTAGTGCTTTTAAAAATATATTGCTCTAGGGATGGAGCCAAAATGGTACCTGAGCTTTCCCACAAACCACTCAAAATACCTTTAAATAATGACTTTAAACAAATTCCTGAGCGGCAGAACCTGCAAAAAAATTTCCAGTCCAAGACAATTTGGAAGATCAGTGGAAAGGATCTGGAACAAGAGTGTGAGAGGAAAGTAAAGCAATCCAGGATCAGGAAACAAGATAACTGGGCCAGTGGTGGTGGTTTCCAGATCTCCCAGTTCAGAGATTGCCAAAGACAATTTGTAGGATCAGCTGGAAAAGTCTGTTGCACCAGGATGAGAGTGGAGCCTAGTCCAACACAGGCCTCAGTAGCACAGTCCCAGCCCCAAGGGATCAGGAGCAGTGGAAGGAGCAACAGTTGCTTCTGAAGTTAGTGGTCTACAGATGGTAAGCGTGTCAGAAGGTGACTGCAGGGGGCTCTTTGCTATCACTGAGGCAGGTCTCTGTTGCTTTGCCCATATTTGGTTTTGGGTCCTGGTCCCAGGTCACAGTCCCAGGAAGAGGAGTAGTAGTAACAAAACAGAATGTGCTGGGGTAGGGGAGCAGAGGATCCTCCTCACAGTTCCAGGACAGAAAGAAATGGTTGTGGTCACCCACAGACAAGAACACAGACCAGGAGAGTAGGGAGAAAACTATAGATCATGCTACTTTAAAAGAACTGAAAACTTTCAGGTCCCCAGAAGTATTTTTGAAAACAACTGCAGAAAACCCCAGAAGCTTGGGACAGTATGGCCTCTAACTTGGAAGTAAATCCCTACCCTAACAAAGAATTAAAATCAAGTCATAGACTGGGGAAATGAACAAACAACAGGAAAAAATCTGACCATAGAAGGTTACTATGGTGATAAGAATGCACAAAACACACATTAAGAAGAAGATAACAAAATCAAAGTTTCACATCCAAAGCCTCCAAGAAAAACATGACTTGATCTCAGGCTATGTAAGTACTCCATAAGGATCTTAAGTTCAAATGAGAAAGGTAGAGGAAAAAATGGGAAGAAAAATGAGAGTGATGCGGGAAAATCATAAAAGACAAGTCAGCAGTTTGGTGAAGGAGGCACAGGAAAAAATGACATCTTAAATATCAGACTGGGGTCTTCTAGGGCAGAGCCAAGATGACAGTGTGAAGCCAGCATGCTCCCAGAGCTTTTCCCTACACCATGTTAAATGAAGCCTCTACACAAACATTAAAGTTACAGATCCTACTAAAAAAAGATGGAAACAAGTTTTCAATTGTAGACATCATGGAGGATCATCAGTGAAGGTCTGTCTCTTTATGGGTAAATAGGAATTAAAGCCAAGCTAGACAGGAGAGAGGGAAAGCCAGTGGGAAGCTTCTGGTCACAGTGCAGACCAGGTCCCCACAGTTGGACAGCAGTCTGGCAGGGAGGGTCCTATTCATCCCCAGACAATATTTAAACCCTGGGAACAGATGGAGCAGTGTTGATAACAAACCACTGCAAAGGCAGGCCCTGGGCATAAAGGAGGATGTAAACTTCTGCATAGGCTATGCCCAAGCTACATAGGCAGCATCTTGGAAAGTGACAAGCTAGGGAGAAAATCCTAGCACCAGCACAAAAAAATTTGGGACTATACTCCCTATAACCCAAGAGCAGAACTAAACAATCAAAAATGAACCAAAAAAACCCAAAAAGAGCACTAAACATAGAAAGCTACTATTCAGATTAAGATGATAAAAATGCCATCTCAGAAGAAGGAAACAGTGGAAAATTACCTACTTGGGAAGTCTCAAAGGAGTGTTATGAATTGGACTTAAATCCAAAAACCTCAGAAGAGCTTAAAAAGATTTTAAAAAACCAAAGAAGAGAAGAAGAAACATGGAAAAAAAGAAATGAGAGTCATGCAGGAACATTATAAAAAATTGATCAAAGAAATCAACTCCTTTAAAATAAAAATAATCAATTGGAAAAAATAATATAACTCTTCAAAAAATAAAATAAATCATTTGGAAAAGGAATGCAACTCATCTAATACTCAAATCGACCAATTGGAAAGTGAATGCAATTCAACAAAAATTATAATTAACCAATTGGAAAAGGAAGCACAAAAGGTAACTGAAGAAGAAAACCCTAAAAATTAGAATTGGACATGAAGTACCTTTTAGGAAAATCAAACAAAAGAGAAAATTGATCCAGTACAGATAATTCATGAATTTTTTGGCCTATCAGAAAGCCTAGATCAAAAAAAGGACCTGGAAGATATCTTTCAGAAAATTATCTTGGAAAACTGTTCCAATATACTAGATCAAGGTTGTCCAACCTTACTTTTAAAAGTTTTTATTGAAACAATAGATAATATATTTTGATTCATTTTAGTTAGAGCTCTGCAGTAGCTTGGCTTCATTTACTAAAGCATTTTATCCACATAAAGCCCCTTGCTGTCTGCGTGCAGCCCATAAGTCACATTTTGGAAAGAAGATAAACTAGTCCTTGAAAGAATATAAAGAACACATCCAGAAAGAGAGCCCAGGATAAAAACTCCAAGGATTATCATAATCAAATTCCAGAATTCTCAAATAAAGGAGAAAATATTGCAAGCAGTCAAAAAAAAAAAGCAATTTAAATACAGAGAAAGCACAACTGGAATTACACAGGACTTATCAGCTTCAACATTAAAGGATCAGAGGGCCTGAAATAGGATATTTTGGAGGGCAAAAGACCCAGGATTTACTACCCTGTGAAATTCAGCATATTCTGTCAGGGGAAAAGATGGATGTTCAATGAAATAGAGGACTTTCACAATTTCCTGATAAAAAAGACCGGAAGTAACAGAGAATGTGATTTTCAAAGACAATACCCAGGAGAGCATTAAAGGAGATTGATAACTTAAAATATGTAGCATTTGGGGGACTTTGTAGAGCATGTATTTATCAAGTGAAGAAAACTTTTCTTCTATTCATGCAGTTTATGGTCCATATCATCTGGCAAGTCTGGACATAGCTTGGGCTCCTTGACTTGGTTATCTCTTTCAAGAAATTGTTGTGGAAAAGGAAAAGAACTTATTTGTGCAATAATTTTTTTAAAGAAAGATTTTATTTATTTTGAGTTTTATAATTTTTCCTCCTATTCTTGCTTCTCTCCCTCCACCCCCCCCCCCCCCCCGCAGAAGGCAATCTGTTAGTCTTTACATTGTTTCCATGGTATACATTGAACTAAGTTGAATGTGGTGAGAGAGAAATCATATCATTAAGGAAGAAAAAATAAAATATAAGAGATAGCAAAATTACATAAGATGATGGTTTTTTTTAAAATTGAAGGTAATAGTCTTTGGTCTTTGTTCAAACTCCACAATTCTTTCTCTGGATACAGATGGTATTCTCCATCACAGATAGCCCAAAATTATTGCTGATTGTTGCGCTGATGGAATGAGCAAGTCCATCAAGGTTGATCATCACCCCCTTGTGTGTGAGAATATTTATAGCAACTCTTTTTTGCAATGACAAAGAACTGGAAACTTGAGATGTCCATCAATTGTGAAATGGCTGTACATGTTGTGGTATATGATTGTGGTGGAATACTATTGAGCTGTAAGAAATGATAAAAAGGATGCTTTCAGAAAAACCTGAAAAGACTTGTATGACCTGATGTGCAGAACCAGGAGAGCAGTGTATACAGTAAACAGCAGTATTATATGAAGATCAACTATAAATGACATAGTTATTCTCAAAAATATAATGATCTAAGGACCTTCTAAAGGTTTTATTATGAAAAATACTATTTCCAGAGAAAGTCCTGACAGTCTGAATGCAGATAGCAACACATTGGTGGTTTTCTTTATTTTGAATTGTGTTTTCTTTCACAACATTACTAATATGTAAATATGCTTTTGCATGATTTCATATGTATAAGCTATATCAAATTATTTGCTCTCTCTCTGGGAGGGGAAGAGAAGGAAAGGAGGGAGTAAAAAGTGGAATTTAATTTTTAAAATAAATATAAAAACTGTTTTTTCATGTAACTGGAAACAATATTTTAAAAAAAAATTTTAAAGATCAGATTGGGCTAAATGGAAAGAGAGATCTAAAAAGACAATAAGGAGAATGCCTTAAAAAAAGCAGAATTGGCTAAATGGGAAAGGAGATACAAAAGCTCACTGAAGAAAATAATTCCTTAAAATATGAAATGGAGCAAAGGGAATCTGATGATTTTATGAGAAATCAAGAAACAATAAAACAAAATCAAAAGAATGAAAAACTAGAAAACAATGTGAATTATCTCACTGGAAAAACAGTTGACCTGGAAAATAGATTCAGGAGAGAGAATTTTAAAATTATGGCATTACTAGAAAGCCATGATCAAAAAGAGAGCCTAGACATCATCTTTCTAAAACCTATCAAGGAAAACTACCCTGATATTCTTCTAGAACCAGACATTATAATAGAAATTGAAAGAATCCACAGGTTACCTCCTGAAACAGATCTCAAAATAAAAACTGCCAGGAATATTATAGCCAAATTTTAGACTTCCCAAGTCAAGGAGAAAATATTGGAAACAACCAGAAAGAAACAATTCAATTATCATGGAACCACATTCAGGATAACACAAGATTTAGTAGCTTTTACATTAAGGGATCTCAGGGCTTGATATGATATTCTGGAAGGCAAAAGAGCTTGGATTTTAAGAATTAACTACCCAGCAAAATTCATTGATTTCCACTATTAGTGGAAAAGATGGACATTCAATGAAATAGGGACTTTCAAGTTTTCCTGAGAAAAAGACCAGAGCAAAACAAAAAATTTTTCTTCAAAAATGAGACTTAAGTGAAGCATGAAAGGATAAACAGGAAAGACAAATCATTAATGTGCATAATGATATTGAACTGCTTATATTTTTGCATGGAAAATGATACTGATAACTCATATGAACTTTCTTATATTTTAGAGAAGTTAGAAGGAGCATATATAGATAAAGTTCAGGTGGGAGTTGAATATGGAGGGATAATATAATTAAAAATGGAGATAAGGATGAGAGAAGAATGTACTGGGAGAAAGGGAAAGTAGAGTGGGGTGAGTTATTTCAAATATAAAAGGTAAGGAAAAGCTTTTTTACAGTGGAGTGGGAGAAGCAGGAGTTTGAGAGGAAGTTTAGGGAACTTTATTCTCATTGAAATTGACTCAGAGAGGGAATAACATGCACACACTCAGTTGAGTATCCTAGGGTAAAGGAAAGTAGGAGAAGAGGATGGGAGAAAAGGGAGAGGAAGTGATAGAAAGGAGGGAAGATTTTGGGAGGGGGTAGTCATATGCAAAACCCTTTTGAGGAGGGACAGAATGAAAGAAGAGAGAGAGAATAGAATAAAGGGGTTGGGGAAAATAGAATGGAAGAAAATACAATTAGCCCTAGTAACTATGGGAAAAAAAATATTGAAACAAGTTTTTCTGATAAAGACTTAATTTCTCAAACATAGAGAACTGAGTTAGACTTATAAAAATAATTTATTATCATGGTTAATCATGATCAATGATCAAGAGATATGAATCGTTTTCAGATGAGGTTATCAATGCAATCTCTTTCAATCATTTAAAAAATGTCCTAATTCACTATTGATAGGAGAAATGTGGTTTGGAACAATGCTGAGGTATTATTGGATTAGCTAATAGGACAGAAAGAGAAAATGTCCAATGTTAGGGATGTAGGGAAAATGAGACATCAATACACTGTTAGAAGAGTTGTGAAATGACTCAACCATTCCATAGGGTAATTTGGATATATGCCCAAAGGGTTATAGAACCAGGCTTATCCTTGGACTAGCACTACCACTACTAGTCCATAATCCAGAAGAGATGAAAACAGGAAGGAAAAAGATCTATATGTATAAGAATAATTATAGCTCTTTTCTGGTGGCAAAGAATTTATAATTGAGGGAGATACCCATCAGTTGGGGTATGGATTACCAAATTGTGATATGTGATGATTATGATGGAATGCTATTTATTATAAGAAATGGTGAGCAACTTGCCCTCAATAAAACCTGGAAAGACTTATATGAGTAGATGCAAAAAGAAATTCAGCAGTGAATGACTTAACTTTTCTCAGCAGTGTTGTGACCCAGGGCAAGAGGACTTATGATAAAGAATACTATCTGTCCCCAAAGATTGAATTGATGGTGTCTGCATACAGACTGAAGCATACTTTTTAAAAATTTTATTTTTCTTGAAGTTTCTATTTTTTATGGGGGGTCTATGTTTACTTTTGCAACATGTCTATTATGGAAATGGGGAGTGCGGTGGGAAGAAGGGAGAGAATTTAGAATTCAATATTTTAAAAATGAATGCTAAAACTTATTTTTACATGTAATTGGGGGACAATAAAATGAAATAAATATATTAAAGATCAAAAATATATTCCTCTACCATCAATTAATTTTGTGTATATATTTAGTCAGGTTCAGGTACTATTCTTCTCTTGATCCTTATCCATAGCTTTTTAGAATTATAAGAATTTTATAGGTCATTTATACTTGAATGGCAATTCCCTCTATTATATTCATGGCAAATGATGAGATCATTTTACTTTTAGATAACTAATCCTTAGGAAACATTTCCTTAAATTGAATTGAAACTTGGCTCTTTTTATCTTCTACCATTGCTCCTTCTTCTGCTCTTTGTTGCCAAGCAAAATATTTCTAATCTTTCTTCCATATTATAGCTCTTGACAACCTCCACATCTTTTAATATTTTTCCTTAAGTATCCTGTTCTTAAATGTCTGCTACTTCTCCACATAATACACTGGCTAGTGAAGTAGCAAGAGTTCAAATGTGAGGATTCTACTATTGTCATTAATGAGAACAGATTGCCAAAGAAATACATGCATAACATATCAAATTTCTTGCCTTCTCAACAAAAAGGGAGGGGAAGGAGAAAAGGAGAGAATTTGGAACTCAACATTTTAAAAAACAAATGTTAAAAGTTGTTTTTAATTAAAACATTAAAAAAGAAATAAATGAAAATCTGGCATTTCAGATGTATTTTATGTCCTTCAAGTTTCAACAAATATTCAACAAATATTATTGGAATGATCTTGCTCAGTTTGGTCTTCTACCATATTTTCAATGGGCTCATTTTTCTCTCAACTATTTTTTCCTCTTTTATGAACAATATGACTTATGATCCTTCACATTCATTCTCCTCAACTTTCTGAAAATGAACCAGTTATCTAAAATAGTGTTGCCCTTGGCTACCATAGCTTTCTGATTGGCAAGGAGATCAAGTAACACTTGACTGAGGCAATTTATAGTCATTTTTGTTACCTTCCATATTGTGTGTAAATTTCTCAAACAGTTGGAGATAGAATTCATGTTTTATTTTTTGTCCATTTCCCATTCTTCAGAGCACATTACTTGTTTAAGCTGTTTAGAATGAATCTAATGTAATCACAAAGTCTCATATTTTTTCTGCAAATTGGTATTCATTTCTGCTCAATATGACTGTGCACAAATGATTCTGAAGAGAAATCCATAGCATTAGTTAGAAGTGATTTCCTTTCTGTAAAAGCAGTTAATTTTATTTGGCTTTTTTGGACTCTTCTTGAAGAAGATACTCATGATATACTGATTTATTTGTACATGTCTTTGTTTTTGTTTTTTTCTTGCTATTTCTTGTTCTAAAGCTGTATTTTCTGACATATATATATATATATATTCTTGACTAAACTCCCCTGCACTTTCCTTCCCACTGAAGTCATCCACTATCTAAATTTACTTCAGAAATTAGATATAAGCTGTGATTTTCCTATACTTGTATGTTTGTTACTATTCACTTTTAGCTCTTCAAAGTCAATCAAGTATCCAGTGAAATGAAATTTGTGCCCTTTCCCTTCACTGATGCTTTGAGAATACAATGAAGCCAATTCTTTAAAGGACTTTTTCAAAAGAACCTCTACAAAGCAATACTCAGGTAAGTCTTGAAGGCTAGGGTCAAGAAGTGTTAGGTTTTTCAGCTTCTGTGAGGAAGGAAACAGTTTATCTGAGTGTTGTCCTCTTGCACCTGATAACCAAGGTAGCTTAATAGGGGGGACACTCATTGTCAGAATTTTAGTTATTGAATAATTACCTTTTTCATAATGGCTCCAGATAAAACAGAAAAATATATGAAATAGTCCTTGTTTCTGAATGGCTCCTTACCAGTTCTATAGTCATAATGGCACTGGTTAAAAAGGGAGGAAGGGGTGCTAATAATTATATAGTTTTCAGACAATTTCCATTAATTTAACTGTTGCTATTCAAAATGTGCATGCCTGTCTCTTTGACCACAGAAGTCTCACACTGCTAAAATTCCCAGGACCCTACTCCCTTCCATAAATAAAATTAGAAGTGGCCTCCAAATGGATGGTGTACTTTATACAGAGAAATAATCTTAGAGTATACTTCTTCCAAGCAGGATGCATTTCTTCAGATATTTAAGACAATTTGAAAATAGAATCAAAAGAACCGGCTTGCTGAGCAGAAGGATATTAATTAGTTTAGCCTTGCAAATTCATTTCCCAAGCTTCTAGTTGCAAAAAATGTTCCCCACCCTTCAAAATTTGCATTGGCCCAGCACATACCACAATTCAATTCAGCAGACATTTATTAAGCATTTATTTATTATGTGGAAGACAGTGTACTAAGCCCTGGAGACTCAAAGATGAATAGTATACTGTCTCATCCTGGATGTATTTAGTTCTGTTCAATAAACCTTTACTAAGACTTCCTGTAGGCAGGCAAGGCACTTTGATTGTTGCTATAGGAGGTTTAGCTAAGATACCATCTTCCTTTCAAAGCCTTTAGAGCATTAGCCTAGCTAGGTTTGGAGAGCCTCATCATCAGATGGCTACTAGTTAATGGATTCTTTCAGCTACAGTAATAGATGAATATGGTCAGCTAAGGAAAGGGTGTCAAATTAAAACAGAAACAGGGGCTTTAAATAATTAAGCATTCCCTACAGTCTACATGGTGACTTATTTTTTAAATGTAATGTTATTTATTTTTATGAAATTTTAAAAAAATTTCTTAAATTCCCTCAGTTACATTTTGATTGAATATAAACCATTCTGGGGGTGGGGGAATATTGGACATGTATGACATGGAAGTGCCTTCCTTATGGATAGAGTATCTATACTGTTGAAATGACAGATGTTTGGAGAACTAAAGTTATATAACAGCAAGATATTTGAATGTGGACTGTGAGGAATAAATTGCTTAGGGAGAATATCCATAGAGATGAAGAGTTGGAAAAGGACTTTACAATCCTCTTATCCAGATGCTTCCTTTTACAGATGAGCAACTTAGGTTCAATAAGGTTAAATCTCTTAGCCAAGATCACAGTATGTATCAGAGGTAAGATTCAAATTCAGGTCTTCTGACTCTAGTGCTCTTCCACTGGATGGCATCACTTCTCATACTTCAGAATCTTGATTTGGATTGCTTGAAGGTGAAATCTCCTTGTTTTCTCTCTTCCTAGAAATGGGAGAGTGATGTATGACTTTTTATTTCTACACAGATAAGTTCACTTCCAATTGGCAAAAATAACCCTGAATTCTAGGCAGTGCCACATTAAGAAAAACAAAAGAAAAACAACAAAAAACATAAACAGACTTACCTTGATTTGAGTCCACATTTGGGGCTGTCAGACCACTAATTGGACAAACATTAACCCTAAACTTAACAAGGTAGAAGTATTACTCCATATGTGCTTAAAGACATACAAAGAACAGGATATGGTATTTTATTATGGTAATCACAATGCCACTCCCATATAATAGATGTTATTTCATTTATAGGGTATGCTGGGTGTGCCCAGGCATGTCCTAACATTTGAAAAAAAAGTGGTTTAATATTTTAATTTAATTTTGTGATATCCTTTTTTAGTTTTAAAAGTATTGCCAAGTATAGAATTCACTCATAGAATGCATCTTAATTTCTGTTGCATAGTATTCCCATTGGTCTTTTCTTTAGCAGTTTTTGTCATCTGGGATTTATTTATTATCTGGATAAAGACAAAAATCATAAAAATTGACTTTGAAATTATCTGTCTAATCTGGTTATCACCACCACAAATATTTGATTGTTTGGTTTCTCATTTTTAAAGTAGAAATTTACATGTTACTTTAAAAAATTAAAAAGTAAAGTTTTAAAAGTTAAATTCAGACAAAATTTAATATTTTTAGCTTGTGATAGATAAAAATATCACATTTTATATTTCAGTACATGTTGGAGTCAGTGTAGTACAAACAAAAGGGCACTGGCTATTGAGATGAATCTTGCCTCTAGTGCTTATTACCTTTGTGACTTTGGCCAAGGCATTCAATTTCACCTTGGTCTCTCTTTCTTCATCCATAAAATGGAGTGGTTGAACTATGTGATCTCTATGGCCTCTTCCTATTCTATATTTAAGATTCTATAAATATTTTACCCGAAAACAATTCCCTGAGCCTATACTTGAATAAAATCTGAACATTTCCCCATCTATCTAGACAATTTTAACAACAATAGATTTAGAACTAGAAGGAACCTCAGATTCCATCAAGTCCAGCCCTCTCATTATATAGATAAAAAATGAAATCTAGAAGCATAATTCACCTTGTCTAAGGTTTCTCTCTTTCTTTTCTTTCCCTTCCTTCCTTCCTTCCTTCCTTTTTCTTTCTTTTTTTTCTTTTCTCCCACTGTTCCCTTGTACATCTTATACTTTTCTGACAGATTGATGAGGGATCAAGGGGGAGATTTCAAGGAATGTCATTTATCAATCAGTCAACAAATATTTATTAAATTTCTGCTATGTTCTATGAAGGGTCAGAGGGTCAGCCCAGAGAAGAGTTCCTTGGACCTAGAAGAATTTGTTGCAGAACCTAGAAGAAAAAAAGGAAGGGAAATTTTGCTTTCCTTTGGGACTAGAAGGTTGTGTCATTGCAGCACATCTGGAAGAGGAGATTGGGGCTGGAAATCTTAGTCATAACTTATCATTTTCCTACTGCTTTTTTCCTAAGAAGCTATCATCTTTTAACATCCTTTAATGAGACCTAATGTGTAAATTTCCTGAATTTTTACTCACAGCACTTGCAACTGTGAGGCTGATTATAGTATCATATATATGCATGTGTGTCTTTCAGTAATATCATTATTCATATTTGCACTTAACATAGTTTTTTCATATGTTTTTCCGTTCAACTTCAAGTAGAAAACCATCTTTTATGAAAATCTTACACAAAATATCCGTCTGTCTTACAACATGTTTAATTTTGTTAAGGTTTGGGGGGGTGTTATAATTTAATTTTTGGAGAGAAAGTCATGAAAGAAATAAAGAATTAGCTGTCTTGCAAATTTATACTTTCATTTGGAATTTGTTTTGGCAAGAGAAGGGAGTGTGATGTTGGAAGTAACTCTACAGTAATTCTGCAGTTGATTTATATGTTTATTTGGGAACTGTAATACTGCAGAAAGTGATATGAGGGACATATTCGTTCAAGTGAAGTCTAAGTCTTTCATGACGTCATATTTCCTGTTTCTTACCTCCTTTGGCAAAGTGCTTCCTCTTTCCCATATCTGTCTCCTTCTCCATTTTCATTTATTTCTACAGTGAATGACTGCTTATTCCCCACCCCCCAACCCGCCAAGATTTCAGAATGCTTTACTGACTTTAATTCATTAACCTCCAAGAGGCTGAGAGATGACTAGCCTGACTGATGCTTATGCCTCATCAAAAGTGGCAGGCAGGTGCTCCATTGAACAGAGTACTAGGCTTGGAATCAGGAAGACTCATCTGCTAGAGTTCAAATCCAACCTTAGACACTTACTAGCTATGTAATCCTGGGCAAGTCACTAAACCCTGTTTGCCTCAGTTCCTCATCCATAAAACAAATTGCAGAAGGAAGTGTAAACTATTCCAGTATCTTTGCTAAGAAAACTCCAGATATGGTCACAATGGGTCAGAAACAACTGAAAAATGACCCAGCAACTGAACTTGACAAAAGAGAATGTTTTAAAGCTACTTTTCTAAGTATAGCATGATGTTAACATTATCCAGATCAGGGAAAGAACTTAGAGCATTTCATTTCTAGGTGACTACCTATAAATCAGGCATCTTTCATCAGAATATCTTAAAGAGGAAGAATCAAAACAGTACTATGTTAATGCCTGTAAAACTTGATGTGGATTAAGAAAGTTAAGGTAATGTTATAAGAGTTCCCAGACAGAGTAGCAGTTTATATCTAAAAAAAGACAGAGAAATTCCAGATTTAAATAATTTTGCCCCTCTTCTGTCTTTTGATTCAAATCTTCCTTCTGATACAAACCAACTATGGGATGTATGTATGTCAACCTCTACATACTAGGAATCATCTATATTAATACAATGAAAGGGTATAGGGAGAGAGAAAAAGAGGCAGAGGCAGAGACAGAGACAGAGACAGAAAAGACAGAGAGATAGGGTCAAAGTGACAGAGGGAGAGAGAGAGAGAGAGAGAGAGAGAGAGAGAGAGAGAGAGAGAGAGAGAGAAACTTTTTATATTCTCTTGGTAGATGCAATAGTGTTCACAATCATAATGGAAGGGAGGCCACAAGATCCCTCTTATTGCTTTTATGTTTTCTAGAACCCCAGAAGAAAAAGACAAGTATGTTCACCCAATGAACCAATTAGCTTCCCATTACAACGTTTTATCATCTAGCCAGTGTGTTGGTCTGTGTCAACACAGATTGACAAAGTCATAGAATTTTATTAGACAATGTGAAAACTCATTTGCAAATTTTATTGCAGTCAATCATTGCCTGCATTCACAGTCCAGGGGCCTTTCATTGTTGTGAATAACAATTGGGAACAATCACTGGCTATGGTCAATGTTAAGGTTGCAATTTTTCACCGACAGGTGTTCTTTCCTAATTACCTCCATTAGTTCCTCTTTATTGCAAGGCTTCATCTCTTGATTCACATTCTCTTCAACAGATACCAAACCAGAACTAACAGCTTCACCAGGCAATGAGACAATCAGTCCATACTCACCAATCACTTTCTGGGCACTATCTGAGCTAAAATAAGGTTGTTCTCAACTGTATAGAACATATAGTTTAGTTTGATGATTCCCATTCTAGTGAGGAAGACTTCAGTTTGAAGAATATAGGATCCCACGGAAGTCAGATAGCCAAATATTTGCCTGTTTAATGAGTGAAATGTATCTTTGAAGTGCATGGGAAGATTTGCAAGGGAAAAAAAGTGAATTTCTAAACAGATACAGGTCTTGCTGCCCAGGAGATCTAGACCTTCAGTGCCATTCACAGAGGCAATGATAGAAGGCTTTGGGAGATACTTCTGCTTGCTTTGGAGCAGCATCTTCTGGAAGACTTGACAATCAACAATTCTAATATCTTGCAAGAAACTTAGACTTTGTCCACTGAACACCAAACAAATGTTTAAATGAAAAGTAAAAACATATAGTCATCCCAATATTTCCATGTATTTAAATGTTGTATAAATAAATCATATGGAGAGTTATTGTCATTTTTTTCCTTTGAGATTTGTAGGGATAATGCTCTAACTAGACTTGTTTATATTATCTTTTAAAAGCATTACTATTAATGAATCTCTCTAGTCCCTCTTCTCAGGATCCTCAGGTGCCAGCAGTGGTTATTCCCTCCAGGAGAAAAGAATTTTTTTTTTGTCCTTCATTTTGAAGAAGACCATGACATCAGGGAAATGATGCTGTGATTAGCACTTGAACTGGATTTGAGTGAAGGTTGCTGTGCTAAGTCATCAGTCTCACTTTCTCCTCCAGAGCCATCTGGATCCAGGTGCCAGATATGAATCAGGATGAGGGGCGATGGTCCTGGATTTGTGGTCCTGGGTTAAGTGACTTGCCCAAGGTCACACACCTAGTAAGTGTCAAATACCTGAGGTTAGATTCAAACTCCTGTCCTCCTGACTCTAAGACCAGTGCTCTATCCACTGTACCACATAGCTGCTCTCCAGGTAATAACAAAATGATCTAATCAAGGGAACAGAAGTCACATTATGTCATGAAACTGGACTAGATGACCCAAAAGGGCTCTTACATCACATCAGTCTGTGATATAAAATTCAACATAATCAATGAGTGGTACTTTTTGACTTCAACATTTACTCATTGGGTTGATAGGCATAACTGCCATTTATAGAATATTTTGAAAATTTATTCAATAATTTCCATACATTATTACAGTTCATTTTAAAATGGTCCTATTTAATAGAAAGTTTTAAAAATCATATTGAACCAACATAAGCTTTTCAAAGTTTCCACTTACTGATTTTAGTTCTGTCCTCTAGGGCCAACCAGAGTCAACTTGTACCCAAATTATGAATCCCATTTACAACATTCCCTCAGTCTTTATTTAAATAATTATAGTGACCAAGACCTCATTACTGCATGATGTGACTTACCTATTTACCATATGATGCAACAACTTTAATTACATAAGATTGTGTGGAACATATTCCAAGGAACTTTTGTGTGTTACACAGAAATCTCCTCTATTTGTTCAAGTCATTTTGGAACCTGAAAGGAAAAATGTATAAGGAAAAAAATGTCCCATTCTGTCAACTCCTGTCACTGTGAAGAGCCCTAAATTGGCTTAAGGCTAGCATTTGACTAGTTAAAAGATGTTAGTCCTTAAGTGGCTTTGCAAAAAGTCTTTAATTAGCATCCTGAGGATAAACAGCTAGGGTTGGAAGGATTGAGAGTTGTAGAGAAGGGTAATTTCAGGGTAACTGTTCAACAATTAAGGTATTTAACAATTAAAAAATGTAAACAGTGCTGGTAGGATATATTGAAATACCTTCAGAGTTATTAAGCATTCATTCAAGCTGCAACTTGTTTTCTCATTTCCTAAATCCATTTTGAAAGTATACATTTATGGTATAAAATAATTTCCATACAATAGATATTTAATATATGTTTCTTGATGTGATTGTGTCAATATTGACATAGTCTTCCTTCACCATCTTCCTACTGCAATGCTTCACAATGGCATAAAAGTCTTCCTGGGTTTTTAAAGGCTATTATAACAAGAGAGTAAACTCTGGCAAGTCCTACTACTGTAGAAAGCCTAAGACTAGTACCATCAAGAAAATATGAGCTTCTTGTAGTAGGTTCATATTAGCTCAGTGGAGAGATGCTCATCTGTGAGAGGTTGACTACTAAATGAGAACTATTTTTGACCTTAGCAATTTATGACATTTATTGGGGCTTGAATTCAATCTCTAGGCTCATATAAAATCATGGATTTAGATGCTATAAAGACCATCCTAAAGAAACTGAGGTTTAGAGAGGTTAAATAATACAGGGTCAGTACAATTCAATTCAATTCAATAACATTTATAATTATTATTGTTGTGGTTTGTCCTTCATTCTCATATAAGACCATGACATCAGGGAGGTGATATCATGACCTATATGTGAATTAGATTTGAGTGAGGGGGGCTGTGCTAAGTCTTCAACCTCACTTTCTCCTTCAGAGCCATCTGGGTCCTGTGGTCAGATATGGATGAGATCTACTAGAGTTGGCCCTGGAAGTGAGAAATCCAGGGTTAAGTGACTTGTCCAAGGTCACCCAGCCAGTGACTGTCAAGGTCTGAGGTCATATTTAAAGTCAAGCTCCCAACTCCAGGGCTAGTGTTCTATCCCCTGAACCATGTGGCTGCCCTTAGTTATTATTATGAGAGGCAAAATGATATAGTCACAGAGTCCGATTCTGCTTCTGAAAGTCATTGACTAAGTCATTTAGCCAGTGTTTGATAGCTCTCTATTGCTATACATTGCAGAACAGTTCCTGATCTACATTGTTAGAGGAAGTTTATTTACTGATAATTTCCTTCAGCAATTAATTCACAGGTTTGTTTAAAAATATTCATATCAAATGCATACTGTGTTCAAGGAATTGCTATGGTGTGGAACATATCCACTCTGGTGAAATCACAGAAGGTTTGAAGCATTGAAGTAATTTTAATAATGATGTTTTAATAAAGAATTCATTTTCTTTAGGGATATGCATTCATTACATTCAAATTTTGCTTTTTTAAGACTGTCAGTGATCATGTCTGAAAAGGAAAGAGACTATCTTTTAAAAACATAATAAAACTATAACAAATGTAAAACAATAGGGAAGTCTCAGAATATCAAACTGAGAGTGAGTTAACAGTTTTGTTCTGGAGAGTATTCCTTTAGCAAACATAATCCTGGCCCCCAGTCTCTTCAAAAGTGGTCAGTCCTTCAATAGCATCAAGAACTTCCACAAAGATGCAAAAATATGGGTCCAATATTCCTTAGTGAGCTGACCATGCCACCTAGAGGTGACTACTTTAAATAAAATCCTTCCTTCTCCCCCTTCACTACTTTTCTCCCATCACAAGGTTTCTTCCTTTCATAGACTCAGATTTAGAAGTAACCTGATATGTCAAAAAATCAGTGTCTGTGTATAGTGGAAATAATATTAAATTTGGTGTCAAAGGGCCTGGGTTCAAATCCAGATTATACCTCTTATTAGCTGAATAATGATAATTTTAGCCAGCAATTATATAGCACCTGCCATATGCCAATAGGTACTATGCTAAGGTCTTTACAAATATTTTTATTTGATCCTATAATCCTATAAAGAGGTGCTATTATTATCCTCATTGAATGGTTAAAGAAACTGAGACAAACAGAAATAAAATGAATTGTTCAGGGTCACACTAATGCCTGAATAAGTGTCTGAGGTCAGATTTGAACTCAGGGAGAAGAGTCTTCCTTACTTCAACTTGAGCCCTCTATCTACTGTTTCACCTAGCTATACCTCCCTGCCCCCATACTGAAATTACTATCCATTTTTGTTTAAATGCAAGTCTTCTTCAACTGAACTGGCACAGCCCACTCTCCCTTTTCCCTTATAAAGTTGATTTTTCTGAACTCAAAGAATATTAAATTTCAGCTTAGTAAATTCTGCCCAATTATCTAGCCTGTAAATATCTTTTTGAATTTGGTCATCCACCATATTAGCTATCTGTCCTAGCTTTGTTTCATCTATGTTTTTATTAATTTGATCTGCCACTTAAAGCTAACTTATCTCCTCGTGGGATCATGGAGTCACAAATTTAGAGCTGGAAGGGACCCTTTGAACTATCTAGTCCAGTTCTTTTGTTTTCCAGATTTGGGGATTCCAGTGCATTAGATTAAAAACTTAATATGAGTTCCACATCATAGCCTAAATAGCTGATTGAATCTTGGACTTTTAAGATCATAACATATGAATACCAGCTGAAGGAACTGGAGAAGTTTATCTTAGTGAAGGGGAATGCCTTAGGCTAGAAGTACCAAGCACCTGGAAGATTATCATGTAGAAACCAAAGTGAATGTCAATAGAAGATAGTTGTGAGAGCAAAAGAGTGGAATGAGCAGATAGGAGAGCAGAGAGCAGAAGATGAAAGAAAAGCTTTCATTCCATTATACAGAAGTAGAATGGGCTGCCTTAATAAGTAGTGGCTTCCCTCACCCTTAGAGGTCTCAAGTAAAGGTTGAATTGATCACTAATTGGGTATTTCATAATCAGTTCCCTTTGGAGTCCTATATTTTTAATAAGCTCCCTTTCATCCTACAACTTTCAACTCTTGAAGCCCTGGACAGTAGGAAGAGTAGGAAACCTCAGAACTGAGTGGGCAATTGGAAGGTACAGATCAGAGGTGAAACTTGAATCTACATCTTCCTGGCTCCAAGGCTGTCTGTCTATCTATTTTGCAAAGATGCCTGGAATATAAATATTTATTATATTGAAAAAATAAAGGAGATTAAAGAAAGAATTCAACCAGATAGTCTTTCAAGCTCTGAGATTTCAATTTAATATTTCTGCCCCCACCCATGTACTTCCTGAACTACTTTCAATGGACTTTACAGACTGATGTTCTCTGGGAATGCTCCATGTCACACTTCTTAGTACTTCTTCCTGAAATCTTCCTTGGCTCCCAGGATGTAATTACTTCATCATCCTTCATTGACTATACAGGTTCCTATCTTCTGAAAGTCTACCATTCTTCTCAGTCTGCAGCTGCCACATATTCATCCCCTATCCTAGGGAACCAGGCATTCCAAACTTTTTGCCAGTATGAGGAGAATCCCCTCATATAAAGATGTGTTTACATCTTTATAACTATCTCCATTATTTTTATTTTTTATGCTGGACCTCATAGTACTAAATGGAACAAGTGAGTTTCTGAGTCAGATTCCACTTCTGAGGACTCACTGCTATTTGCCTCTCTTCTCTCTGGGTTCTTGTGTTTCTTGCTCATGTCCAAGCTTTCTATTTAATCTGAGAGCCCTGGATTTACTACTCCATCTGAAGAGTTGTTCAAAAACAGGCATGCTAAACAATCCTTTGTGGAGCTGCAATCTGGTACAAAGTAGTCTGGAAAACAATTTAGAATTTTGCAAAGGAAGTGATAAAAGTATCAATTCCAGATATTCCATTGCTAGGCATAACCCCTAATAAGCTCAATGATAAAAAAAAGTCTCATCTGTACCAAATGGTTTGCATCAGCAGTTTTATACTAACAAAGAATTGAAAACAAAGTAGATGTTCATAAATTGACAATAATTAGTACATGAATGCCATGGACTAATATTAACCTGAAAGAAATTATGAATATAATAAAGACAGAGAAGTATGGGTAAGCTTAAATGAATTGATGCAAAGTAAATTAATTAGAACCAGGAAAACAATAGACATGCAGACTATAACAACATTGAGAGAACTACACAACAAAGTAATCTAAATTGAGCACTATGGATTATAATGACCAAACTCGCTCCCAAAGAAGAGATTTAAATGCATCTCCTTTCCTTTATGGCAGAGGAGACAAGCTATGCTGTTTAAAAAAAAAAGCCCATACAATATCAGACATTTTGGATGTCCTGGTTAGTTTTTTTGAACTGCCTTTTGCCATTTTTTATTCTTCAATATAGGGGATTCTCTTTGGGATGGGAAGAGAAGAATATTTTGAGAAATTTAGGTGATATAAAAAGAAAAAGTGTTATAAGCTGCCTAAGGAAGTAAATGAATTATGTCTCACTGAAGGTGTTCAAGAAAGGACTTACCAGGGATTTCACAGAGAAGATTATTTTTTAAATTTTACTTCAATTAAAACTTTTTTACATAATAAATAATTTAGTTTGAATTTTGTTCTTGCCTCCCTCTCCCTTCCATTCTCCTACCCTCCCTCATCCATTGAGAAAGTATGCAATATGATACTCATTATACATGTAAAGTCAGCAAAACATATTTCCATATTGGTCATTCTGAAAAAAAAGGCAAGAGAAATAAAGTAGAAAAATATTTCTCTCTGAATGTGTATAGCATTTTTCATCATTAGTGCTTTGGAAATATCATGAATCATTATATTGATCAGAGTAACTAAGTCATTCACAGTTGATTATTATTACAACATTGCTGTTACATTTCAGTGTGCTCCTGATTCTGCTCACTTCTCTTTACATCAGTTTCTTATAAATCTTTCCATGTTTTTCTGAAACTACTCTTCATCATTTCTTACAACACAATACAATCCCATCAAAAATCACATATCATGACTTGTTCAGCCATTCCCTCAGTTTCTAATTTTTCATTACCATAAAAGGAGTTGCTATAAATATTTTTGTAATATTGGTCATTTTCCTTTTCCTTTGGTCTCTTTGGGATATAAACCTAGTAGTGCTCTTACAGGATCAAAGGATGTGTACACTTTATAGCACTGTAGAAATAAGTTCCAAATTCCTCTCCAGAATAGTTGGACCAGTCCACAACTCCACCAACAGTAAATTAGTGTGCCTGTTTTTCCACATCCTCTCTAGTATTGTCATTTTTCTTTCCTGTCATGCTAACCAATCTGATAAGTACAAGATAACATCTCAAAGTTATTTTGTTTATTGCATTTCTCCAATCAATAGTGCTTTAGAAAATTTTTATATGATTATTTCTAGCTTTGATTTCTTCTGAGGACTATCAGTTCATTTCTGTGAGGAGTGTAGAGCTTAGTTGGTCTTCACAAGGTGTGGAGGGGGGTCCCTAGGGAATCCATTACAAAGGGGGAAATGACTCCAGCCAATCACAAACCTGGGAGAGTTTTCCTAATCCCATTCCAGAGATGACAAACCCAAGATTAGAAAAAACTAGTCCTCAACCAGTCAAGAGTGACCTAGAGATCTTGACCTAATGCAATAAGTTTGAGCAATTAGGTAATTGAATATTACCCCCCATACACCCTGTGACAATTGGGGCTTATCAGTATATCATGCATCATATGATGGGGGGAAATCATATTAGGAACATGTCATGAGATGGGTGGACTTCTTATATTGTAACTCAGACTCAGAACCTATGAAAATCCAAGAGGGAGGGGAAAGAATTTCTGAAGACTGTAAATGGTCTGATGTTCAAATGCTACCTTGTGCTTCATGCTAGATGAGGTACCAGTATTCTGTAAGATTCATGAATAAAATCTACAATTTTCTCTCATTCTAACAGGTTTTTCTTTCTTTCATTTATAACAATTTCCTTTGACCATTTATCATTTGAGGAATGGCTTTTCTTCTTCTTTTTCTTTTTTTAAAATAAATTTTGCTGTTTCCTGTTTTCTTTCTAATATTCTAGGTTATTATTACCACTAGTAATTAGCATTTATGCAGTGTTTTTAGTTTTGGAAAGCACTTTGTTTATATAATTTCCTTTGGTCCTTTCAACAAATCCAAGAGGTAAATGATGTTATTATTATCCCCATTTTACAGATGAGGTTTATAGAGATTAAGTTCCTTGCTCAGTCCTTAAATATCTGAGGACTTAGGTCTCCCCAACTCCAGGTCCAGAATTGAATCCATTGTGTTACTTAATGGTCTATATTTTTATCAGCAGTTGGAGAAAACACCAAGTATAGAAAATGTTAATAAAAGAAACATGACTTTTCTATTCATCCAAATTACCAAGGGCCTAAAACCAATTAGTCCAGGCCAAAAAGAAATCAAGTAGAGGGAACTATAAAATTTAATCAAACTTAAAATTACAATTTCTAGTACTTAGTCACATGCCATAGGAAGGAGATTTTTTTGTAGGGTTTTTAGTGAGGGTTATGGTTTCAAAATCTCTGTCTACAAGACTGATCTATCTCATTTACAAGCAATTTTTCATCTTTTTTCTCAGAGTCTTGAGCATGTGCATTGTGAACTTCTAAAGCACGGTTTTGGACATGCTACTGAAATCTTTGAGAAGTTGACTCTACTTCATCTAATATCTATGCCTAAGATTGATAACTCATTTAAAAAGCCCTAAAGTCTTTCTATGCTTTTGTCTCATTTGTCTTGTGTTCCTTTTACTCTAAATAAGATTCTATTTTATTGACCTACATGCTAGATCCAAGAATATTTTTTAAAAACTGAAAATTGAGGAATAAATAACACCTGATTCTTAGGGAATCATGGAACTACGTGAGAAATCAATATCAACCTCAGCCAAGAGAATTTAGCAGGATGAATTTTTTTTGGTACTAAAAGCTTTCTTTATTCTTTGATTTATCTTGGATTTAGAGTTAGGGTCATTTAGTCACCCCCCTAATCCACATTCCAATTTTACCCCCTAAATGATGATTTATATAATTAATTTCATAATGTCTGATTTATGGCAGCTATATAATCCCTTTTTAGGATTTTGTTTTTAAGGAAAGTGCCATCCTTCCGTTGTTAACATAAGTGAATTGGCATTACTTGCTAGAACACACACACACACACACACACACACACATGTCCACACACATCCACACACTTACAAACATTTGTAATTACCAGATGGCCTGTCTGATAGTTGAAAGATACCTTAATATATCTTCATGAGCCAAAGACCTGTAGCAAATAGTAACCCATTTATTACACCAAAGTATACTTATAGGGAGCATGACATAGTATAAAGAAATCAGTTGTTGATATCAAGAAGACCTACTCAAGTCCCACCTTTGCATGTCCTGAGCAAGTTACTTAAACTCAAAGTGCAATATGGTAAGCAACTCTAAAACTGAGTTGAAAAGAAAAAAAAGACCTACATTGGTAGAAGGAATTTCTTCACCTAGAAGTTTCCTATATCAATGATACCAAAGATTTAGTTTCTATCCCTAGACTTTGTTTTAGAATTTTGAGACTGGTTCAGGATAGTTGAGTTAAAACAGAAATTTATGCAGCAAAAAATTTTAGCAAAACAAAATTTTTTTTTGTTTTGCCTTAGTCCCTTAAGAACTCATGATCACTTAATCCCTGATCTTTGGAAAAAATTCTCAGATGGGGTCAGATTTTCTCTACTACTTCCTTTTCTTTTCATTCCCTTTTTTTACTATTAACAGTGCTCAAAGACCCCAAAGTATAGACCTAGAAGTAGAGGTGTCACCTTGCTTCCCCACCAATTGTGACCCATGAGACTTTGGGAATCAAGGAAAACTTATTAAGATATAATTAGAGATTAGACCTTCACTAAATTAAAAGGAAAACTGGGAAAACATTTTTTTCTGCATCTTTCTTTCTATTCCCTAGCCCTAGGGGGATCTGACACCTGATTTGACCAGACTTTGAGACACAGGCCTGGGAACTTGAAACATTCCTCTGCTCTACTGAGGCTTTGCTTAGCTGTGAAAAACACTTCATTTGGATATGTAAGTTTTATGTTTGGGCTCTCTCTCTTTCCATTCCAACAAAATCATTCAATTTTTGCCATGTCTTCTAGGTGTCAAAATGGGTGTGAAAACCTGAGCAATAATCTATTTTTCATTTTAAGAGGAAAAATGTCCCTTAAATCCAGAGAAAGCACTAATTCACATAACTAGCAAGAGTCAAGAGTCAGTAGTAGAACCCAACTTCTCTGTCTGTAGATTCACTCATTCCCCATGGATACCTAGTCTCAGGCAATTCTTGCTCTTCCTGTGTCTGTCTTTGTCTCTGTCTCTCTTTGTCTTTCTCACTCTCTTGTTGGCTGCTATATTCAGTCTTATACACCTGGGGCTTTCCATGGATTAGAAATGACCCAGAACACATTACCTTCTTCTGACCCATGGAATGCTTCAAATCCCCTTTGATTTGAAGGCAGCAGCTGGTCCAAAAGAAAGGACCAGAATGGCCAACAGCCTGGGACAGATTTCCAAGGTCAGCATGGGAAAAGGGGGTGTCAGTCCAAACCTTGCCTAATATGAGAAGAAACCAGTTCCAGTTCATTGAAGTTGGAAGTTGGGGCAAAGCCTTGATTTCTTGAGGGTAGTTTAGCCATTTGCCCAACTGAATACATGTTGACTGAAAGTTGCAAACAAGGGGAAAAAGCAATTTGGATATGCCAGGATATTATTCTTGTATTGCACTGGAACTATTTATGCTGAACCGCTTTCACTTACTACCTCCTGTGCTGCCACCTGCCAGAACCAGCCCGCCTCATCGGAGGGCCGTCTGGTGCCGCTGGAGCATGAGGGGCAGGGCCCCCCTGTGAAGGTGGTGTATGTTGGCACTGCGGGCCAACAACCCCTCATGCTTGAACATAGTTGGCACCCAGAGGATGAGCAGAAGTCATTTATTTTCTGGTCCAGGTACTCTATCTAAACCAAAACCACTTACTATGAAAAGGCAAAGTCGAGTGACTCTTTGAGATTGATGCAGAACAACAAGAGAAATGCAGATTGTTCTCTGATTTAGGGGTTGCATGCTATTTGATAGTTTACTAGGTCAGGGAGCTTATCTTCATTTTTCTCTCTGGCTCAGACTAATGTATTTAATCATGGTTTGGATCCATAAAAGTAAGTCTATAAAAAGGCTAAATATTTCTTAATATTTATATATTTATATAAATAGCTCTTACCTTTACTAAGCACTTCCATAGAAGATGGGTTAAAGATAAACACAGATAAGAAGAAGAAAGATAGGTTGTTAAATTCGAGTGAATAGCTTTCCCCCTCATCCTAAATAGTGAAGTTAGATAGAACATAGATTTAGAACTTGAACTGACCTCAGGGCAGTTTCCTTCATTTTACAAACACTAGAAGACATTGGGACTTGAATGATCCAAGATCACATAGGCTGTAATTTACAGAGGTGAGGTTTGAACACAAGTCTTTTGACCATAGAGACACTGCTTTTTCAAATGTGTTACATTACTTCCAAAGCTAATGATGTTTGATTTCTTAAATCTGATTTTCTAAGAGATTAAAAAAAAGTAAGATGAAGAAACAATCTGTTGTTATGCCGTCATTTATTGTTGTTCAGTTGTATCTGACTCTCTGTGACTCCATTTGGGATTTTCTTGGCAAAGTTACTGGGATGGTTTGCCATTTTCTTTTTCTGTTCATTTTACAGTCAAGGAAACTGAGGCAAACAATGTTAAGTGATTTGTCCAGGATCATTGACCTAGTAAGTGTTTGAGGCTGGATTTGAATTGGTGAAAATGAATATTCTTGATCCCAAAGCCCAGTGTTCTATCCACAGCACCACCATGCATGCAAAACATCCTGAATGAGATTAAAATCCATGATTTCTTGAACTTTACTTCATGCAAATGGAAAGTACCTACTAAAGTAGCAGCCTGCTAACAGCCAATCATTTTTCTGGTTAATGTTTTTCTGATAGGCAACAAGGGAATGGGTTGTTTGTAGTAAAGTCAATATTGGTGGGCCCCTGTTTCCACCAACTACCTGTATGTAAATAAGGATTTTAAAAAAAATCTAGATTAAAAAATGGAAAGGGCCTTAGGAATCATCTAGCACAACACTCTTCATTTTGCAGATAAGGAAACTGAGGTGCAGTGTGGTTGTAATTTGTTCAAGGTCTTGAAACTCTAAGTGGAAAAAACTATTTGAACCTCTGATTCCAAATTTAATTCATCTAATTGCTTCTTAGTTCACTTAGGGAATGACTATTTTCTTTGCACAAGAAACATTCACTTTTTACAAAGATCTGTCAATTTTGAGCAAATTATTGAGCAGTTACTTAATAAATTATTAAAAATATTAGTGGAACTTTTTAGGAACCTATCTATCAAATAAATTAATCTTAGAATAGGATTCTAAAGAGAGTGAGGTTTAGCAGGTATAGGTAGAAGAGAAGTCATTCTACCTGGGCTTTAGCTAGAGAAATATATCCTAGGGTTTTTAATGGAAATACCATCATCTATTTTGCTTTCTCTAGTAAGTTTATCTTAGTGCATGACATGCCAGGATATAGTAAGTAGTAGAGGATAGCATGCTAGATTGAAGCAAAAAAAGCCCTGAGTTCAAATCTAAATTCTTCAGTGAAGCAAGGTTAATTACTCTCTGGCCCTCAATTTCCCTGTAATATTTGTACTTCATTTTTGAATAAAATCACAACATCACGGCAGGTGATACCATGACAAGCATATGAACTGGATTTAAGTAAAGGAGAGCTGTGCTAAATCATCAGTCTCATTTTTGTCCTACAGAGCCCTGCGCCTCCAGTGGCCAGATATGAATCAGATCAACTGGAGCTAGTCCTAGATGTGAGGCAATCAGAGTTAAGTGACTTGCCCAAGATCACACACCTAGTAAGTGTCAAGTACCTGAGATTAGAATCAAACTCCTATCCTCCTGGCTCCAAGGCCAGTGCTTTATCCACTGTACCACCTTATCTGTAACATGCGACCAATGAGTCCTTTTAGTACTGACCTCATAGAGTTGTTCTGAGACCCAACAAAATAAAATACATAAAGTTACTCTGCAAACCCTCACATGCTATCTAAACATCAATTTTTTTCAATTTTCTTAGTGGACTAGCCTGGTAAACAAGAGTGATTCAAGCAACAAGTCTTCTTCTCAATCTCTGTAAAGTTTAATGTGTTGACCAACTGAGAATATTTATTATTGCACTGGAATTTTTGTGTGTGAAGGGTTGTATTATTCAATGTTAATGTCACTTTGTTTTCAGTATGGGATGTTGTTTATGGTTTTTATATTGTACTGAAAGACCTACTCAAAGAGAGGTGGTTAGGAGTATAGTCTCTGCTACAATGGTTCTAAGAAAATGCCAGATCCTCCCACAAAGCAATCAAAACAGTCCCCAGAGAAAGGAAGTGATCAAAAGTTGATATCATCAACTAAAGATGATAGTGAGAAAAGAAGCAGAATTTTTTTAAATGGTCATGATTTTTCTCCTTTATAATAAAACCAGACCCTTCTGGCCCTTGCATGTCACTTTCATATAAACTGGGAAATCTCTGGAGAGTTTACTTTAATGATGGCAAGTTACTCAACATGATCAGGCAGTAATGGTCTCTTTTTATCACTCACCTCATCAGCAATATTTAAAAGACCCTCCAAAGACACACTTATTAGTAGACAAATGAGGTAATAAGATCCCCTTCTAGCTAGACGTGCCCACATCCTGGATTTATCACTCCGGGAAGGGTCATTTCCAATATCTTAAGAGTTTTCAGAATAGACTTGTGCCCTCATTATCAAGTTTCTTATGAGCAACTGAAGTGTGATCTTGTCTTTAAAAAGGTATAAAATGTTATAAACAGAAGGACTATTTAGGTCTACCTACAGCCATCCCTAATTATGCTTCACTGAGCCTCCATAGCTCAACATCTCTTTGCAAGGAACATAAACACAAAGTTGAGGTGTTAGGAGACAGTAGTGCACGTTAGATATTCAGGTCACTTCTATCTTGGTAAAATAAGCAAAGGCAAGGGTTCTAGCTGTATATTGATCCATGGTACCATGATCCATTTTTTTTTTTTGCTCAGTTTGATTAGGAAGGGGACTGAATCTATTTTGTTGCTATATTTCTTTGATTTATTTCTGATTCCTCCTTCTACCATTGAAGGATGTCATCTTTTATAGTTTTAGAGAAGTAGCTAGAATACTAAGGCTTGTCCAGGGTCACACAGCCCATATGTATGAGAAATTAGACACAAGCACAGGTTCTTCTGGTTTCAATGGCAGATCTCTATCCATTACACCACTCTGCCTCTTTGGGGAATGATAGGAGTTAAGCTGAGTCTTGGAGTCAGGAATTAGAGAGAGGGCATTCTAGGCATGGGGAACAATCAGTGGAAGATGGAGAAATGAGTAGAGTTGTGAATGGCTTTATCTTTGATCTTGGAAGTAATAGGGATCCAATGGAATTAATTGAATAGGGGCTGTATGTGCTTGATCAGACCTTTGCTTTAAAATTTCTTAAGTGGCTGAGTGAATAATCCATGGTGCATTGTGAAGGAGAGTGCACGAGTGATCAGGCGGGTGAGGCTCTGGCATTTTGTGAAAGTTGGATCCTGAAACGCTGTGGTTTGCCACCATCTGAATTCACTCTTTATGACCTTGGCTGCTGCTCCTCTGGGAAAGTTAATAAGGAACACATGTGGTGGTTTGGTGTATTTCTTCCTCTCTCCACATGGGTCTTCCATTAGATCCTGTGTTGTTCTGGAGACTGGACACAGTATCTCAAAGAGATAATAAGATTGAAAATGATATGTTTTATAGATGAATTTTAAGAGATTTGTAGCCGATCTGTGCCACCCTTCTCCTGCCTTGCAACTGAGCTCAGTCTCTCATCACTCAGAAGACTCAGGGAAGGGGAAGTGATAGGAATCAGATCCTATGAAAGTAGACATGTGCCCTAGTATCTTGCTGAGAGGTAAAAGAATGCTCCTGTAACTGGTTCCTAGTGCCTGGAGCTATAACCAAGTTTATTGTGTACTGAAAGTCAGGTGGAGGGAATGGACAGAATCCTCTCATAAGAATCACCTTATCTCCCAAGAACTAAGATACCAACTCCATTTTTTTCTCATACATTTTTCTCTCCCTCGGATTCCCTTGGACTTCCTTGGATCATTGAATTTCTTCCATTTCCTAAGAGTAGTACTTCCAACTTCTGTCCAGTTTCTTTTGCTTTTGTGTTTCATCTGGGCACTGGAATGCTTGTGGGGAAAGTATTTTCTCAAGAGCATCATTCTTAGTGGAGGAAGATGGTAAGCAATAGAGAAATATCCTATAGCTGAAGGATTGAAGTCATATCTTGAAGAAGAGTTAGGAGGCGAAAAGAGACCTGGACCTTCCCAGTCTCTATATGTCCATGAGTTGCTCAGACAGATTTGTGTCTGATTTGAAGGGGAATTGTTTAGTCCTCATCAACCCCCTTTCTGCCCTAGCCCAAAGCATGTGTTATCTTCTGGGGAAGTGTGTTATATGTTTTATAGATGAATTTTAAGAGATTTGTAGCCAATCTGTGCCACCCTTCCTCTGCCTTGCAACTGAGCTCAGTCTCTCATCACTCAGAAGACTCAGGGAAGGGACTTGTTGCCTTTATATTTCAGACAGTATTGATTCCTTCTCTTGGATGCTTTCTCCTCTCTGAGTTTTCATACTGTTTTCTCTTGCTTCTTCTCCTATATCTCTGACTGTTTTTAGTCTCTTTTACTGGTTCTTCATTGATGCCACATCTGCTAACTATGGAGAGTTGTCCAAGTGTCAGTATTGGACTCTTTTCTCTATATATTATCTTACCTTACTTCCTTATTATATTATCTCATGAATTCCTATGAATTTAGTTACAATTTCTAAGTATATGATTCTCACATCTTTTTATCCATTCCTAGTCTATCTCTTTGGATTCAGTCTCATATCAGCAACTGCCTTTTAGACATTTCAGATATCTCTTAGGTATCTCAAATGCAACATATCCAAAACAGAACTCATCATTTGCCCCAAAACTCTTTCATCTTTTAAACTTCCCTATTACTGTTGAGGGCACTCTGATTCTCCCAGTCACCCAGGCTTGCAACCTTAATGTCCTCCTTGACTTCTCACTGCACTAATTCCCATCAAATATATTGACAAATCTTGTCATTGCTATCTTCATATCTTTTGCATATATTCCCTTACTTCACTCAGACAGTCACCTAATGCAGACTCTTTATTATCTTTCACCTGAACTATTACAATTGCCTCAATTCTTTTTCTAATTTTTCCTCTACTCAGCTGCCAAAATTATTTTTCCAAATGGGTGTGTAACCATTTCACATATTTCCCTCTTCCTACTCAACAAACTACAATGGAGGGATTGTTAGGTAGCACAGGTGTTAGAGCACCAGCCCTGGAGTCAGGAGGACCTGAGTTCAATGCGGCTTTAGACACTCAATAATTGCCTAGTTGTGTGACCTTGGGCAAGTCACTTAACCTCATTGCCTTTAATTAAATAAAATTTAAAAAAAACTGCAGTGACTCCTTGTTACCTCCAGGACCAACATTTTCTGCTTAATATTTAAATTTCTTTATATCTCTTCAATTTGTTTTACACTTGATCCTCCTCTATATGGTCTTCAATCCAGCTCCTGGTCTACTCACCATCTTATGCTTATGAAGTCCTCTATCTCCATGCCTTTGTATCAGTTGTTTTCCTTTCCTGGAATTTTTTCTTTCCTCACCGCTGCTCTTATTTTTCCTGGCTTCTTTAAGACTCCCCTCAAATGCTACCTTCTGCTAGAAACCTTTTCCAGTGTCCTGAGCTACTAGCTCTTTCCTTTTCCAAGATTACCTTCCAACCATTCTGTTACTTAAATTAAGCCTAGTTATTTAAAAATTAAGTCAAGTCAAGAACATTTTGCCTATGTTTATTTTTTTTTTTGTACTTAGGACAGTGCCTAGTCCATAGTAAATACTTAAAAAATGCTTGCTGACTTGATATGTATATTAACATAGTATCTGGCTTCCAGTTAAGTGCTTAATAAATATTGTAGATTGACTAGATACCATATTGCTTCCTCAACTCCTATTAGTACTTTGTATCTTCCATATTTTCTGGGACAAGGGAATATTTTACAATGATGCTGGGAACCCTGTTACCAATATTTGAGGAACTATAGGCAATGCTCAAATTTTACAGGGGTAATGTCCCTAAAAATGGTGTAAAAGTAAAAAACATAAATGTGGATACATTGTACCTATGGAAAATAGGAGATTAGGTTTCTGTGATCATTCAAAACTATAATCTTTCTTTAGTGTTTAAAATATACTTTTTTGAATACAGTTCTTTATAACAAAACATTAATTCTGATAATATGCACTTTTCCTAATTCAATAGCCATTAAATAATCCCCAAAATGTGATACACAAAATTAAATTGGTAACATGCAAAACATTTTTCTCATTGGTAATTCCCTAGAATTCTGTGATCTTTTGTGCAAACATTTCAACAAAACATTGATTTCAGACTATATTCACATTTTATAATTCAGGAAATCTATAGGATCATAAATAACAAACAACAAATAAAATTACTAAAATGATAGCATTTTCTAACCTGATCTTACCTTCCACTGTGTCAGATAGTGCTGTGTGGGCACTGATCTGTACCTTACTGCTGTAAACCTCCCTACCTTGACTATCCCTGAAATCAAGGGAGAAGTTGCTCAGACTTTAGTTGCTGCTGTACAAAAATATTGAGTCTGATGATGTCTCCACATCATCTCCAACATTCAGTCCTTTATGACTGGTGAATGATGTAGGAGATTATGAAACCTACATCAGCTTTAAATATTTTCCTCCTTTTTTGCAGATATGATGAATCTTTGATTTCTTAACACCAAACTTGCTGCAATCAGAGGTTGTAGCCATCCTAGCACAAAGTTCAATTAATACCTTTATTTTTTCACTATGCTGCATTATTGACTGTGTGCTGGAAGTTAGACTACAAAGGACTTGCACAGTGTTTTAAGGGTTTTATGTTTTATGTTTTTATGTTTTATTTTTTATGTCTTTTTATGTTTTAATGCAACATAAAACATGAGTTTTAAAGGAAAACAAAATTATATATATATATATATATATATATATATATATATATATATATATGAAACTATTAGCTATTTAAATCTAGAAGGTGAGGAGCAGCTAGGTGGCGCAGTGGATAGAGCACCAGCCTTGGAGTCAGAAGTACCTGAGTTCAAATCCGGCCTCAGACAATAATTATCTAGCTTGGGCAAGCCACTTAACCCCATTGCCATGCAAAAACTTAAAAACAAAACAAAACTAGAAGGTGAAGAAGACACAAACTTGCATGCACTGGTACTCAAATTTTTTTTAAATTGGACATAGCCATATATGTGCATGGTTGCCAATATGAGTGTGAAAATAAAGTTACTAATAGAATCAGAGGAATGGTTGAAATCATGAAAATTAAAGGGATTGACTGTATCTCACACTTGACTGCATTTCACACTTAATCTTTGTCTTGGAGCATTCCCTGGAGTAAAACTTGGTAAAATGAACCCTCACCAGAGAGAGAGAAGGTGACCTTTGGGGGCCAGTTTCCTAGAAATGATTTAGTCTATATTCCCCCAGAGTTTCTGTGCATCATTCTGCTTGAAAAAGAAAGCCTTTGAATTGCTTCAACAATGCAGGTTCAAAGTGAAGCAGATTGCTTGTTTAGACAGTTGCAAGTATTTTAACATTATGGTCATCTAAACTATGGGAAGATTCTACATATCTTGGGTTAGGGAGAAGAGGGGAGAAGCTGTATGGAACTATCTGGGAAAGGAAGACTCACTGTAATAGCATGTGGTTCTGATGGTAACCCCACATTTGGTTTCATTTACGTGCTATTGATGACTTGGTTACTTTGTGGTTTTACAGTTTTTGTTAGCTCAGAGTTCTATGATTCAAATTCTATCATATTTCACTGAAGATAGGGGAGAGAGATAAAGCTAGAGATAGGGAGGGAGAGAGGGGAAGAGAGGGGGACTAGACCAAGGATTACTCATTTCGCCTCCATAATTTTTAAAGTACTATTAAAGTTTTTTTTTTAAAAAAATCCACATTGATTGGTCTCTTTATACAATGTTCTCTTTTGTTTTGACTTCATCAGAATCATTTCTCTTTGCATATTCAGAATTTCTATTCTTTGAGAGATTTTTCTTCTTTCTAGAATGACTTGACTTGTCACAGAATTTTAGTCTAAGGGATCATGTACATCCTTTCCCTCAGCTCCTGAAATCTGTTCTACTAAAATCTAGTATGTCATACTCTGCATTCTTCTCCTTTAATACAAATTCTAAAATGGATTGGAAAGTCCATCCTCTTCCCAGACCACCAAAAGCCACAACAAAAGTTCCCATTGTTCCTATTTTAGCAACTAGCTTCCTCTTTTTGTGAATCAGATCCAGAATATCAGTTCTCTTTATTGTTTCCTCTACCTTTTGAAGGATAAATTTATCATTAAAGACATTAATTCCTCTGTTTTTGGTAGAGATATCAACAAATGCACAGATTATTGAGTGACCCATCTTTATCATATCTTAGTTCTAGTTCAAAAGGAATCATCTACGTCCTCCTTTAGGCCTGGGGTGATCTTACATCATTCATGATATTCTTAACTCACCAAGTATACACAGTTACAAACCTGAGAACAAATCATGGAAACAAGTGAACAAAGCATATTTATATAATTAATAGATGTTTTTCACTAATTGTATGCAACCAAACTATGACCTTGAGATCTGGGGAGGTATTCTTGATGGAGAGATCATATCTGAATCCATGATTCTTTTTGTATTGTTGAATCCAGAATACAATGGATTTGGCCCATTTGAGATGAGAAATGTGTTACCATTTAAAAGACTACAGCTTTGTGGGGAAAGGGGGAAAGTTCAACTGTGCAGATACTCAGCACATTTTAAAAAATATTGAGAAATATTATGATTACTTTAGGGAGAGACCACAGTCATTTAAGAATAAAGGATATTTACGATGGCACTTGGGTGAAAACTGTCATTCAAGTAGAACCTTCCCACACATTTGCCAGTTTCATTCTATCTTCCTTCTGTTCATCCCCTTTGTCTTCTGCTACTTTGTTTTGCATAGAAAGAAGATAAGTGAAAGAAAATAAGCTTTTGTGAGCTACCTCTTCTTCTCTCCTGAAAACAGACTTCCACAGAAGCGCAATAAGAAAGGACTAGAAGGGAGAGGAAGAGTAATGGTTTTTCTTTCTTTTGTTTCATCATGAGGACCTAGACTCATTTCCATGACTGCTTTGAGAAAAGGTTTCTAAAGAGACTCTCTTTAGTAGGATTAAAGTTAGAGTGAATGTCATAAATAGCTACAGCGAGTTCCCCTGAGACAGAATGCATCCATAGCTCTCACTTGAAGAAGAAATGTCTAACACTTTTATGCTTGATAACATATGTATTCCTTACATATGAACCATAAACTCTTTTCTTTCAGTACAAACCTGGCAAACCCCCACTCTTCATAGGTCTGTCCCATTTACCTGTATGGTGTTAGTTGCTTCTTTTTGGGGGGGTGGGGCTGATAGCCTTTACCAAAGTATGCTAGATTATAGACATTTTTTAAGTCCCATGAAACATTCAACTTGCTAACCAGGAGAAAATTCAGATTTTATATAAAAAGATTTAAAATTGTGTGGATTATATTTTATTTGATTTGATATATTCAATCAATCAATCAAAACACATTGATAAAATGCTTATGGCACACCAAGTACTATAATGGGTGCTGGGGTACATCATGTCCTTGCTATATACAAGGCTCTATTGGAGGACACAAAGATGAAGATAACTGGATTCCTGCCTTCAGGTAGCTAACAATATAGTATAGCAAACAAGGCACATTCATAAATGACTATAATGCCAAGAAAGAATAATATGAAAGAGCAATAATAATGGTTCTAAATCCTATGGGTCTTTGAGGGAGGGGGGTCTCATAGAATGTTTCTGTTCAAATGTGTCTTGGATTTTTTTTTATCCCTGGCAATGACCTATGTGATATTCCTGTGAAAGTTGATGCCCAAGTATGGTTTGATGCTCTCCCAAATTCTTGATTTGCTGGGATTGTGGGTATTGATGAGAATGTCTGTGAAAGAATATGTACTGATTCATTTAGTGAGGAAACATTACACACGCTAATTTAAAGTCCTGGCAAGTTCTGGTATTTTAAATTACCATTGCCTAAAGGAAGCTAGGGTAACTAGGAGTAACATGCCTAAAGGAAGATAGGGTAACATGGAGTGCTGGACCTGGAGTTAGAAAGACTCAACTTCTGAATGAGTTTAAATATGGTCTCAGACACGGACTAGCTGTGTGATTCTGGGCAAGTAACTTTACCTTCTTTGCCTTAATTTCCTCACCTGTAAAATGAGCTGGAAAAGGAAATGGAAAACCATTCAGTATCTTTTCCAAGAAAACCTCAAATGGGGTTACAAAGAGATGGGCATTACTGAAATGACTGAATGACAAGAACAACAAAAAAAAAAGGAAGATAATTGTGGCATTTGGAAAATAGGTTCAAGGTAACCTTCCTTTTGGCAGAGAAAAGAAAGACTACAGGCATAGAATGCTATATATACACATTCAGATATAATTACTTACAGGTTTGTCAACTATTTTTCTTTGTTGTAAAATGCAATTCTACAATGGTATTTGGAAGTAACTGTAGTTTTCTCATATATGCACTGGTAATAAAAAGTTCTCTTGTCTCCTTGAAAAGGGGGAAAATAAAAGTCAAGGAATGTTGTGGAGAGGCATCAGAAGGGATCTGAGTTATATGAATCAATGAGGCTTAGGAGAACCTAAGAAAGCCTAGATAATAGTTTTGAGTTCCAATATCAAAACAGATCAGTACTTTCTTCTAGACATAGTCCTAGAGAATTCTCTGGGGGCATAGAGAGGTTAGACAACTTGCTACAAGCATATAACCAGTAGATGTCAGAAAAAAAATGGAATTTGTCTTCTTGATCCTGAGACCAGCCCTCTAACTACCATGTTGGCACAATCCTCAGTACCAAATGGCAATTGGGAAGATACGAATTGACCACTCATCCCTCCGGACCTGAGTTTATGGTCTGTAAATGTCACTTTGTAAGGTTATATTATTTCCAATTAGATCGATGAGCTTCTTCATTTTGACTATGTGGCCACAACACAAGTGTTGGTTAGTGAATGATTCTCAGGTGTGCTTCCGCAGCTCAAATTAGTATCAACTATTCATTATAAAATGAACACTTGTTTATCTCTTATCATTTATATATTGTGAAAATAATGGGAATTTCCCCACACCCAACTTCCACTTGACCCCCTTCCCCCAACAAATAGCCCTTAACCAGGCAATGAGAAGCATCTCCTCTTACCACAATGATCACAGCTACAGGCAAGTGCGCCTGCCATGAGGTGAGGGTAGAAGTGTGAACAACACTTGTTGGGCACTCCATCTCTTTTGAAGAGAGGTGGCGAGACATATGTCACCGGAACTGTGCCGACTGGGAAAGTTTTCACTTGCTTCCTTAGCCTGGTTGCTTATCACGAGCAGTTAGATATTCAAATGAATCTGTCAGGAACAAGAGTCTGGTGCTGGAGTTCCTGCTCGGCCGATGACATTGATTTGTGAGCATAATGCTCGACTGCGGGATGTGTGACAGATAAATTTTATCAAAATTAAGGCACAATTAAACATTTCATCTTCCTAATTACTGGCTGTAGATTCAGCCTGATGACCATGTGCTGTAAGAAATCAGCGACCATTACACATTTTAATGGAGCACAGCTGTCTTACAGCTTGGTAATATTTGCACAGTGCCACAGAACTGTAATTTATGATAAAAAGAAAAAATGTGTATTGGCTCCTTTTTGCCAAAATAGATTAAGGATTCATATACTTTAATGAGATTTGGACCTAGTCTTGGATTATTGTTATAAATGATTTATGTGCATGTTGGTGGACTCCTGTAGCTTTGAGTTGATTTGTGTTTTGGTCGACCAATATGTAATTCAGCATTTATTCCTGTGCCAATAGCCACCACTCCCCCCCACACTCCCTTTTTTGTGTCTTATTTTTCGGTCATGTCTTATAAGGAAGGCTAAATTGAAAGGTGAAGTAGGCATGAAAGGGAAAGGTCAGAAACACCTTGTGGAAAACAACTGTAGCTTCCAAAAAACTCTTTGAGGAGAGGGTAGATTGCCTGCTGAGAAGAGGAGGAGGCAGCACATGGTCTCCAGCCTCCCCCCTCTCCAACCCCTCCTAGCTCTTTCCTTTAGATCAGCTCTGAGAAGTGAGGCAGGGATCAAGGAACTGAGCACCAGATGGAATCCCAGGAGAACCAAGATCTAATTGCAGAACCACCCTTGTGCTCTTTGGATGAGTGTAGGGAATATAACTTAACCTCTTTGCCTCTGTTTCCTCATCTGTAAAATGGGGGCATCCTCCTGGGATTCTTTTAAGAACTAATGAGGATAATTAAGAAATGTTTAGCATATTTGAGGGGCTAAACTTGTGGTTCTTCCTTTAGAGAAGTATTATAGAAAAGTACTCATTTCAGCAAAATGGCTAACTGCTCTACTCCAAGGTTTGCATTTGGTATTTGCCGTTTTGAAACAATGGTCAATATACTGCATTCCTGCTTCCCATTCTTCCTAGAAAAGGAGTTTATAAATTATCTTTACAAGACTTAAATTGGACAGAGCCATTTCCAATTGGGAAAAGATGAAGCTATTGTTTAACATGGGTCATCTAGGTTGCCTTAGTCATTCCCACCTTTCTTTGTGCATTTTGTTTCCCTTGGGCATTTCAGAAAGCAAAGAGTTTGTACAAGGGAGTACGGGAAAGAAAAAAAAAGAAAGCTATTGGAATATCTGCGATCCTCCTTAATTTAGGTGTCTGGCTGCCTAGTAACAACGTGTATTTCCTGGTGCATTCAACAATCCTGAGACGTGCATGCAGCAAGAAGAGAAAAACGCATCTTGTTCTTCATCTCGCTCTTCTCCAAGCTTGATTTATTTCAGCATTCATATGCTGGAATGTTTCATGCTGGACCAGGTTGCATATGCTTGTACACTAATTCTCAATTGCCGTATGCGGTTTGTGACAACCATCTGCTTAGACCTCCCTTTGAGTTCTTTCTCCCACTCAGCCCAGCTGAAATAAAAATATGGACAGAAACAACTTCTGTAGGGAAATGAAAAGTTAATAGGGGGAACTGAAGTTAGAGTGTGTTGTCTGCTTTCTGCGCTGAAGTGCTCCGGCAACTTATGCTCGACTTATCAAATATTTCTGATGCTGTGCAAAGCCCGCCACTTAGCAGAAAGCCTTAAGAGAAAGCCAGGCTTTCTCTGGCAGTCTCCACTAGGCAAGAAAGGTAATAATCAAATGTGTACTTGGAACACATGTGTCTTCTCTGAGTCCCACTTTTGCTCCTCGAGTCACTTAGAATTAGTGGAGGCAGCACCTTGTCACAGAGGGGAGGAAAAGATAGGGGGGTGGCAAGGGAATGGAAATGGATTTAAAACCTACATCAAATTATACAATTTTACTTGAGGAAGGGTATCAGTGGCTGAATCCTTGTTGGTTCTAGAGCCAGGAGATTGTGGATCTAATCCTTCCTCAAAGGATTAAGGGTCTCAGGGCAAATTCTCAACACTCCAATTGTTTCTGTGGTGGGTATGTGAAGAAGAATAAGGGAAAGGTGGCTGGAGTATTACATAGAATTGAGAAAAGCTGGTATTTGAAAAAAGGGTGAAGTGTGTGTGTGTGTGTGTGTGTGTGTGTGTGTGTGTGTGTGAGAGAGAGAGAGAGAGAGAGAGAGAGAGAGAGAGAGAGAGAGAGAGAGAGAGAGATGCTATTTAAAGGTCTGATATACTCAGAAAATATGCTGGATTGCTATGCAGTAGAAGCTGCTTTATTTTTTTTTTCTTGTTAACCATTTTTCTTTTGTTCTCAGCTTTGTGTTATATTCTCTTTTTTTCTTTTCTCTATTTTTCAGCATCTTTTCTCTAAAAGCCCCAAGGGGCTACATACAATGCCTTCTTACTGTGGCCATGTTTCTATCCAAAAGAGCTGGCAGTGAATTCAAGCTGGTGCCTGAGGAGCAGAAAGAGTGGAAAGAAGGAACAAACAAAAGGGGATAGATATAGATGAGAATGGGATCAAAATGCAGATCAGGAAGGGACCTCAAAGGCCAGATAATTATTTTAGATGACAAAAATTGGATCCAGGGGATGTTATTTGACTGGCATAGGTCGCACAAGAAGTTGGTATCAAAAGTAGAATTTGAGCCTAGATCTTCTGTGTTCAGGGCCAGACTTGTAGTCAGGATGACTTGAGTTCTAATCTTGTTTCTACTACTACCTGTGTAACCCTAGTTAGCCTATCTCTGCCTCAGTTTTCCCATCCATAAAACGGGGATAATAGAGACGTCTCTAACCTAGGGATATTTTGAGGATCAAATGAAATAACATAATAATGAGTGTTTCACAAATGGCATTTCATTTTATCTTTTCAATAATCATGGAAGGTGGGTACATATTGTTATCCCTATTTTATGGATTTGGTATATAGTGGTTCCAGTTGTGTTTGACTCTTCATGACCCCATTTGGAATTTTCTTGGCAAAGCCACTGCAATGATTTCACATTTCCTTCTCTAGCTCATTTTACAGATGAGGAAACTGAGGCAAACAGGATTGAGTAACTTGCCCAGAGTCACACAGCTAGTAAGTGTCTAAGACCACATTTGAACTCATTTTCCTGATTCCAGGTCCAGCATTCTAATCATTGTGCCACCTAGCTTCCTTTATAAAATACACATAAAGTGCCCTTCAAACCTCAAAGTCATATAAATGTTAGCTATTTCTATTATTGTTTTATTATTATTATTATCATCATCATCATCATCATCATCACTATTATTATCATTATTCTATGATACCACATAGCCTCAAGAAATTACCAGGTTTGATCCTTACATTACATAGGATAATGTTTACAGGTAAGATCTTGATCCTGCCTTTTAAAGTCAATCTTTCTTATTTTCCAAAGGTAACAAGTAAGTGCAGGTGAAGCAATTAATTGGAACTTTAAATGGAAGATCAGGCACAAGGGACTGTAACCATTACGAAGTGACCCCTGACTTCATGGGATCAACAGTTGCCTATCATTTAATCGAAGTAAATGCTTTTAAAGAATCCAAGAGGAATTGGAGCTGCAAATTGTCAAAGCTGCATTGGGAGAGGTGGATGATCAGTGTGTTCTGGGGAAAGCTGAACTGCCAGATTCTGTACTAATTATAACCAATCAATTCCATACAGAGAAGTTTGGATAAGCATGAAAAACACTGAAATTATACTACTTGCACCATTCTGTTATCAGCCCTCAGTTTAGTGGTATTCAATCTCCAAGATATCAGTAATATGAAAGTATATCAGAAACATATAAAGTTGCCGGAAGTTAAAGTATGCATCTATTATCATTGGGGATGTTCAATACTATCAAAATGTGAAGCATAGTTCTGTAAAAATACTCAAAGGAAAGCTAAAGTAGTCAGATGCTACAATGGAGAGGGTTTTGGACCTGAAGTCAGGAAGATAGTAGAGTTCAAAACTGACCTTAGATACTTATTAGCTATGTAGTCCTGGACCAGTCATTTAACCTCTGCCAATTGTACTTTTCTCATCTATGAAAAGAAGATAATCAATTAACTTCTATCCCAGGACTTTTGTGAACATCAAATGAGATGGCATTTATACAAGCACTTTATATACCTTAAATAACTATATACTAGATAACCCATTTTAATCAACAATGAGCTAAAAAGATGAATACTATAAAAATACTATAAAAATGAATACTATAAAATAGGCTTTTATTCTCTCTTTTTTTATTTGTAGCTAGGTCAGAATTGAGGAGAATACTAAAGAGATAGGATTCATGTTCAAAGTAGATGTATAGAATAGTATAGTCGGGGCGGCTAGGTGGCGCAGTGGATAAAGCACCGGCCCTGGAGTCAGGAGTACCTGGGTTCAAATCCGGTCTCAGACACTTAATAATTACCTAGCTGTGTGGCCTTGGGCAAGCCACTTAACCCCATTGCCTAGCAAAAACCTAAAAAAAAAAAAAAAAGAATAGTATAGTCTATAGGACACTAGACCTGGAATGAGGGAGACCCAAGGATGCAGATCCCATCTCAGCTACTTAGTGACTGACAGTATCAATTGATATCATATTTGGCATATTTCTCCAGACAACAGGTCAGATCCACAACAGAGTCATTGGGAATAGGAAGATGAAAAGGCATGTTTGTGAGTTTCCTGTTTAATTCAGGGAGTTAAATGATTTTGCCCACAGTCTTAGTGGCACCAGTAGAAATCAAGGATGATGGAGAGAGGCTGATAACTTTAATTTTGAACATGTTGAGTTTAAAGAGAACTTTCAGTTAGAGATATTCAAAAGGCTGTTGGAGAGGTGAGAATAGAGCTCTATAGAGAAGTTAGGGAGAGTTAAATGAGTTAGCATAGAAATAAAAACTGAATCTATGGGATTGATATATCTTGGCATCACCAATAGAAATAATACAGAAAAAGCAAAAGAAAAAGAAAAAGAAAACTTACTATTGAGCACACTCACCTTTAGATGGTGTGACCTGAACAAAGATCCAGCAAAAGAGACCAAGAATGAGTAGTCCTATACATAGGAGGAAAAGGAGTAGTCCTATACATAGGAGAGAGAAAAGTGTCACAGAAACCCAGAAAAGAGAGTATTAAAAAGAAGGTGATCTCCACTGTCACAGACTGCAGAGAGATAAAGATGGATGAAGACTGAGGAAAGACCATTTAGATTTGGCAATTAGGAGGTCATTAGTAACTTTGGAGAAATTAGTTTCAGTTGAATAATGACTACAGAGAGTTAAGAAGAGAGGGAGCAGAAAAGAAGTGGAGGCACTTGTTGTAGACAGCCTTCTTGAAGAGTTTAGCCACAAAAGAGAAGAGAGTTATGTGATGGTAGCTAGAGCAGATGGATAAATTGATTGGGAGCTTTTTGAACATGTTTGTAGGTAATGGAGAGAAGCAGCCAGTGGTAAGGGGAAAATTGAAAATAAGTGAGAGTGAAGATGATAGAGACAATTCCCCTAGAATTTTGAGGGGAAGATTTATTCTTATTTTGGAAAACTGAGTATCAGGCATATAAAGAAAGTATCTATTATATAAAACATGCATTAGAGAGTTAGCCAAAGTACTATGTGAATCACATAGCTCAGGCAAAAAACAGAACCATTTACAAAATAACCAATAAATACGAATGGAATGTTTTTATGTACTCATATCGAAGAACATGGGAGTTCTATCACACTTGGAGACAAGTTGTAGGGATTCAGGGAATGGAACAGAGATGAATGCAAAATCAGCCCCGTCCTAACCACTGTAAGTTCTGTTTTTACACTGTTGTTTCTACACTTGACTGGACTTTCAAATAGGCCTTCCTGTTGTCAGCTCATATATAAAAAACTTAAAACCAGTGATCATCTTTCTTCTCCAAAATTGTCCTTCTGCCCGATAATCAAAGGTTAAATGACTTGCCCAAGTCACACAGCTGATAAGAGTCTGAGGTCACATTTGAACACAGATCTTTCTCTACTTTTGTTAATAACCTTCTCAGAGTAATCTTTGACTCTTTTGGTTCTCTGACTCTTCACATCTAGCCAAATCCAATCAGTTACTAAATCTTTTATAATGTCTCTCCCATCTGTCCTTTTTGTTCCTGCTACCATCTGTCTTAGACTCCATTGAGTTCAATGTTCTCACTTTTCAGAGAAGAGGCTGAGATCTAAAGAGGTTATCTGACTTCCCAAATTCACTCTGTTAGTAGTTAGCAGAGTAGAGATACAAACCCAACCTTCTTTGGACAAATCAAACATACTTTCCACTGTACCACTCTGATTTTGCTTTTTTCTGGGATCTTGCTTAACATTATTTACCTTTAAGAAAAATCCTCCACCTCTTCTCCACTCTGTTGTTCCACCTAGATGAATCCTAGGCATTCTTCAAAATCTAATTCAAGTCCCATGTCTTCCATGAAGTCTTGCCTAACCAACCCAGGCAATATGATCTCTCTCTCCTCTGAAATTCCATATTTCTTATTTTCCAAATCATTCATGTATTACTTAATTACATATTAGTTTAAATTATTTAGCTATTTAATGTGTATGTGTTTTATTTCCCCAATAACAATATATGCTTCTTAAAGGTGGGGATCATTTTTTTAATCCTTCTTAAAATTCCCCTCCATTGAATCTAGCACAGTGGTTTGTTCACAAATGATGCTTATTAAATATTTATCCATTGATTTAAGTACCGTCCTCAAAGACAAAATAAGCTTTATGTATGGAAACCTGCACAGTTTGATATTCAAGCAACTTAGATTTATATTGTGCTTTTCCAGTTTTAAAACTTGAGATAGAGAAAATAAGTCACACCTGCCTCTGATTGAAGTTCAAAGCTTATTGATAACTAGTAAATAACTGCCTCACTGCAACTCTTGGGTCTCAAACTTGTACTAGTTCAGAAAAATGAAGACCCACATATCAACATAATTGAAACATTTGACCATATCTTGTTGTTTGAGGGGAGCTGAGTTGGATTTTGGTGGACTTTTTGTAATTAATATGAAAAAGAAGATGAAGTCTTTTTGCCAATGTTGAATAAGTAGAGGCCAGTTAAATTTGAATATTCCAATCCTGAGTAGGTCAAATAAAGTTAAGGGTATGTGTAGGGGAGGAATAAATATAGTTTTTTAGCATATACTAATATATATACACAGTATTTGATCCTCTACTAAGCACTTAGAAATATTATCTTATTTGAGTCTCAGAACAATCATATGAGGTAGGTATTGTTATTTTCCCTTTTTATAGTTGAGAAAACCAAGGTTAAGTAACTTGCCTGGGGTCACACAGCTACTAAATGTCTAAGGCTGGATTTGAACTAAGGTCTTTCTGATTCTAGGCCAAATGCTCTAGCCATTTACATCGCTTGACTGTTCAATACTGAGACTAGTAGAATTCCTTTCATCCGAGTCAGTACTTGTAGTTTCATCAATTATTGTAGCTATTTATGTCTACATGTATTTCCTCCTCCCTCTGAGGAAAAAAGGTTTGATCTAACTAGTATGTATCACATATAAATTCTACTTATGGATAGGATGAGCTAATGAAAATCTAGCTTTTATTAACATTCTTAGAGTGCTCAATATGATGGAAGCTCCAAACTTGGTGAAAGAGCAGGTATTCACTAACTTCTTTTGCTCAGCTTACTATGAGCAATTTTGATTTGCTGCTTGAACTGGAACAACTCAGCCTTTTCCCTACTGGAAGTATCTGAGTAAGGAAGCAAGAACTAATGACTGAATGAAAGGTAGTAGCCATGGTATCTATAACTCTTTACTTCCAGTAATCTACTGGGGAGAGTGGGATCAAATGGCATGCTATCCTTCCTAATGAAGGAAAAAAATTAAATTCATGAAGTTGTTGCATTTGTTGAATCATTATATGCACAGAACACTGGGCTTGGAGTAAAAAAAGCAATCTCTGAAAATTCTTTTAGTATAACACATAATTTGCTTTTAGGAATACTATTCAGATTAGTGGTTTGTCAGGGAAAGCTTCTGATATCTCTGCACCTGAGATTTTTTAAAATTCTATTTATTGAAGGAAATGTGGTTAAGTGGCTAGCCCAAGGTCACACAGTTAGGCAATTATTAAGTCTGAGATCAAATTTGAACTCAGGTCCACCTGACTCTAGGGCTAGGGCTCTACTACTGCACCATCTAGCTGCCCCTGTACCTGAGATTTAAGGTTTAAACTCTATAAAACATTTATCACTATACCTCATTTTCCTTCCTCCACTCCTGCTAAATTACTAGGAAATAAGCTGCATGTAGAATTTTTTTTTAGGTTTTTGCAAGGCAAATGGGGTTAAGTGGCTTGCCCAAGGCCACACAGCTAGGTAATTATTAAGTGTCTGAGACCGGATTTGAACCCAGGTACTCCTGACTCCAGGGCCGGTGCTTTATCCACTATGCCACTAACCGCCCCGTGCATGTAGAATTTAAACAATGTCAAATTGAACCTATTTTGAGAGCATCCATGGGATCTTGGGCAAGTTACTTAATATCTTAGTGTTCGAGGAAAAGGAATGTAGTAGCATACTAGTTCAAAGAACACAGATACTGTATAAACACCCCCAATGAGGCAAGAAAATTAGTGAGTCTAAAAGGAAATGAGAATCATCTACAGACTCTTTCACTCAGACCAGAAATCTACAAAAGCACCTCCCAGAATCCTGCAAAGACACTAAGATAGAAAAATGGGGAAGATAAAAAGCAGAGTGTGTGTGTGTGAAGGTACTTGAGGTGGTGGGGTGTCTTATAGCCCCAGAGATCAAAAGTCAGTGGCAATAGAAAGATCTTAGGTAAAGTCCATTCAGAGATGTTCTGAAACCTTTGGCTATAAGAGTCCAACATGTTGGAGTAACCTCTACTGAGGATAAGGATTACAGGAATAGCCTAAGAGTGGGAGAGGGCCTATATCTCTTTGGCAAGAGGGCAACTTCAGGCCCAGTAACAAATCAACTCTGTATCACTTAAAGGAGGTATCTTGACCACCATATTCAGGGGTGGGTAGGCTCTGCACATGCCATTTATTTGTGGAGCTGGGCACAAATTGAATACTTCAACATAAATTCTGAGGCTTAGGAGATAATGAAACAATCATAAATTTTGCACATCATGAGAAAATATCCTGTTTTGAGAGATATCTTGGGGCTAAATCCCAAGTAGCATCATAACTTTATTATAAATCCAGGGAAAGTCACAGACTAAAAAGTGCTCTGATCACAAAAAGTATAAGAGCACCCAGAAGAAATTAAATGAGATACAAATGAAATGGTTAGGGACAAGCAAATAGTCAGATAACCAATTCCCTAGAATTAGATAGTGAAAAACCTTATCAGACTAAATGCCTTAAAAGAATGGACCAAACAAAAGATAATTCAATGACAGCAATCAATATAAAGACAAAACCAAAATATTGAAAAAATAAGAAAATGTAAGAAAAATTTATCAAAAACAACTGTTCCAGAAATAGGTCTAGGAGAAATAAATGAAGGTAAATTGTTGAACCATCTGAAAACCATAAACAAAAAATCCATGAAATATGTAGCTATTATAGCTGAAGAAATTATAAAGGAAAACTACCCAGTACTCAGAAGCAGAGGACAAAGTGAACACAGAAAAAACCTTGTCACTTGAAATAAATGAAAACTCCTAGGACATAAAAATCCAGAGTTTCCAAATCAAAGAACAAATAGGACAAACACCAAAAAGACCACAATAAAGAATACCTGAGACTTTGCAGCACAATTGTATGTAAGAGGAGAACTTGGAATATGACATTCTAAAAGATAAAGACTTAGAAGCAAAGGTAACTTATCTGACAAATCTAAGTATAACACTACAAGAAAAAAAAAATGGACCTCTTAGGAAATACAGAATTTCTAAGAATTTCTGATGAAATGGCCAGAATTTATCAGGCATTTTAAGATAGAAACTCGAATGCCAAGAGAAACACAGAAAGGTTGACAAGGATCTATTAAATGTTGTGCTAAGTTTTAATGATACCAACCCCCCCAAAACCAAACAAAACAAAAAGAACCCAATACCAAATGGCAGTCCCTAGTCTAGAGGAGATCCCAAACATGTGCAGCCAACAGCATGTAAGTAACTATATATTAACAAGATATGAACAGGATAATTGGAGGTAATCTTGAAGGGAAAGAGCTAGCACTGGGGGGAATGGAATAATGGGGAAGACTTTTTCTCTTTGTCTGAAACTCAAAAGAAGCCAGGAAAACCAGGGGACAAAGATTAAAAGAGAACATTCTAAGCATGGAGGATAACCAATGAAAACACATGCATTCAGCAGATAGAGTATTTTGTGAGAGGACATTTGTGGGGATGAATTGTGTATATTTTAATAGGATATTAAGAAGCACATGCCTTCTCAGAATCTTAATATATTTAAGGTTCTAAGAAGAGGGGAAATAACAGAGGGCCTGTGAATGGTTTTATTGTTTTAATGCTAACAGAAAACAAAAAAATGAGCAAGATAATAGAGAAAGTAGGAGGAAGATTATACATGACTCCATTTGATTTATAAGAGGAATTTGTATTTTCTTTATAATAGGGATGCAGGATTTCAAGATAAGAAAGAGAATGTTAAATAACAAATATCAAAATCTATATGAATATATCAATAATTATTGAAAAAGATTTTGGCAAAAATCTAACAATAATTTCTATTAAAAATTCTTGTAAATATAGAAATAAATGAAATTTTCCTTAATGTAATAAATAATATTCAAGTAAATCCAAGAGCACACTGTATACGTAATGGAAACAAGATAGTGGCCTTTGCAATAAGATTAGAAGTAAAGTAAAGATGGCTATTATCACCACTACTATTTAACATAATGCTCAAAATGTTCATTGTAGCATTAAGATGAGAAAGAAAAATTGAGGAAGTAAGCTTATGCAAAGAAGAAAAAAAAGAATAGTTTTGCAAATGACATGGTAATTACTTAGTAAACCCTAATTTAACAAAAATTATTCCAAATAATGAATAAAATCAGCAAAGTTGTAGAATATAAAAAAACACATAAATCATGTTTTTCTGAATATTACCATCAAAACAACTGAGCTATTCCACTCAAAATAACTAAATAAGCTAAAATATTTAGGAGAATATATATCAAGTTACACTTGGAATTATATAAATACTGTTTTATTGTAGAATTAAGGCTCCTAAATCTTTCTTCAAAATAACTAGGAAATCATTCTTTACTCATGGGTAGGTCAAGTAAATATAATAAAAATGACAATTTTGCCAAAATTAATTTGTTCAGTGTTGTACCAATCAAAATAGAAAAGGAATATTTTATAGATCTATCAAAATAGCAATGAAATTCATCTAGAGGAACAAAAAGTCAAAATCTCAAGGAAAATTATTAAAAAAGAATAGGAAGGAAGAAATTTTTTTAGATCTCAAACTGTACTTCTGTTAAGGTCTGAGAAAAGGCCCCAATTACGGAACAGAGGCACTCAACACGATGGAGATGCAATAGCATCTAAACTAGCTCGAGCTAGGGTTCCATCCTAGGACGGGGCTAGGATCCTGGAACCCCGAGTAAAGTGAGGAGAGACCTTATATATGGTTCAGTAGGGAATTTCCAAGCATCTGCTGGTTGTCTTGAGATAGTGTGGCGTGTTATCATTGAATGCAGGTCCTTGGGGAGGTTCCCTGTTGCATGGTCTAATAGATGACCAGGAAGAAACTTAGGAGCAGAATTTAGGCAAAAGTTCATAGGTTTCAAAATTCAAGATCTTACACTTCAAAACAATAATCAAAGTGATTTGATACTGGTTAAAAAATGAAGAGGTTGCTCAGTAAAAAGATTAAGTGCACAATAGATACAAGCAAACAATTATGGTAGTACAGTTTTTCAAGAATCCAAAGATTCAATTTACTGGAAGAAAATTCACTATTTGACAAAAATTGCTGAAAAATCTGAATGGCGGAAATTAGTTTTAGATAAACTCATTATACCATATACCAAGCTGGTTGGTTCTTGTCCTTCATTATCAAGGAAGACCGAAATGTCATCACTATGTTTGAGGAAAATTACAGTGTGTCTGACTGTGGCTCATCAGCCCAATCCAAGCTCAGAATGCTCTACCACAGGTTGGTTGCACATAGGTATACTAGGGGGCGGCTAGGTGGCGGCTAGGTGGCGTAGTGGATAAAGCACCGGTCTTGGAGTCAGGAGTACCTGGTTTCAAATCCGGTCTCAGACACTTAATAATTAGCCAGCTGTGTGGCCTTGGGCAAGCCACTTAACCCCATTTGCCTTGCAAAAACCTAAAAAATCCAAACAAACAACAACAGCAAAAAAATGAAATAGGTATACTAAGTTAAGCTACAAATAGATGCATAACCTAGTTATAAAAAGTCATATAATAAACGGGATCAAAGAAGAAATTAAAATTCAGATTTATGGACAGGAGAGGAATCCATGACTAAATAATTGAAAGGATCACATAATATAAAGTGTACCATTTTGATTATATAAATAAAAAAGATTTGCACAAAGGTGTAATGTAGTTGAAAATAAAAGAGAAACAATAATCTTTGCAGCAAATTTTTCTGATAAAGGTCTCATATAAAAATATATATAAAAAAACAAAAAATAAAAAATATATAAGGAAGTGATTTAATTTTCTAAAACTCATAATTATTCTCCAATAATTCAATGGTCAAAGGATATAAACAAGTACTTTTCAAAGGAATAAATGCAAGTTATTAATTGACTTTATAAGAAAAGTTACTGAGGGAAATAATTTGAGAAATGCATATTAAAAAAATTCTGAGTTTCTGCTTCATATCCAAACAGACTAGGAAATGAAAAAAATGACAAATGTGGAAGGAGCTGTGAAAAAAATAGGCATACAGTACATGGTGAACGAAGCTGTAAATTTATCTGGCTAGTTTGGAAAGCAAATTTGGAACTATGTCCCCAAAGTTACTAAAGTATACCCAATTTGATCCATCACCACTCTAAGCCTATATCCCAAAGAGATTTGTAAAAAAAATGTAAAAATATTTGTAGCAACCTTTCCATGGAAACTAAAAATTGGAAACTAAGATCATGTCATCCTAATGAAGAATAGCCAAATGAATTATATTATATTTTTGAAATGGAATATTACACAATAAGAAATGAATAGTTTCATAGGAAACTGGAAAGATTACTATGAACTAATTCAGAGTAGAGTGAGCTAAACGAAGAGAATAATTTACTAGTGACAACAATACTATAGAGGAAAAAAAGAAGACTAAAAGAACTTGAAAATTTTGGAATTCTAATCAACACATAGGTTAATTCACAAGTCCAAAATATTGAAGATGAAATCTATCTTTCTTCTCCTGCCAGAGAGGAAATGTACTTAAAATGAAGGAGATACATTTTGGACATGAATAAAGTGAGACTTTGTTGTATTATGCATTCTATAAGGTGGAATTTTTTTTTCTTTCCATTTAAAAACATTGCTGAAACAGAAGGGGAGTCAGTGAATAAGACTAAATTTTAAAAATTTGAATCTCCTTATACATTTCTCTTAGATTATTAGCTTCAAGAAGTTACTGAACTTTATTGTTAGGGAATGTCTTCAACTGAAGTAACTTATAGCAACAAAATCAAAGGATTGACTCCTAATCCCATTCAATTTCTAATTTTTAACTACTGCTGTCCACATGTACTTGGCTTATAACTTTACTATAATTTCAGTATGGAAAAACTTGTGATTTTGTTGGTGAAATTACTCTCCATCAGCTTGGATTGAAATATGACCATGCTTTTGTAACTAATCTTCATGAGTAGATGGTCTTTGAGAGATGCTGTAGCCAAAACTGTCATCATGTAGAAGCTCATGCTCTAATGAGGAGCCTCTGCAGTCTAGTTAGTAACATCTATTACATGGTCTTCTGAAGACACTTCAGAAGGTGAGTGAGCCAACCAGAATTTGTGCCATACTGACAAAACCTTTGAGAATCTAGCATCATTCCCATGCCATGATAAGATGTGACAGAAGGCTTTGAAAGGATGGTGCTATCCTTGGCAACAACAAATTCCCCCATTTTTTTAAAATGATACTGAATCTGTGAGTCATATTTCCTACTGTTTTCATTTGTATTTAGCCATAAACTTAGTTTTTTTGGCTTCATTCAATTCATTTTAAACTCTAGATAAGTGAACCCTTTGAATGTCCATGGCTTCTTTCTAAAATTCTCTAAATCACTGTCATCATTGCTACCTAATTTTAAAAATCAAATAAATTATAAAATTCTAAGCTCTTCCTACATGATACCAAAGCAGCTGGAAAGGAAGTGGGAAAATACTCAGTTGGCAATCCAGATGTTTTTGCTTTAATATGCCAAACATATGGATATTTAGAAACATCTGAGTAACCTTTTAATCTTTTACTCCAAACATTTTGGCAGCTTCTAGACAGGAATTCTACATAGGATAAAAGAGGTGGGTGTCCCCTTCTTACTTAGAAAACAAACACAGAAGTGCTGCCTTTTTTTTCTTTATATAGCAAATGTTACTCTTTCTTGTCTCCCATATGATGTTAATAAGGAAAAAATTCATCAAGTGTACCTATTAGACAGCTATCTAATAACTTTGAGTAGTGCCTAGTCTATAAGTTAAACAGGAATATAATAATGTGCTACTCAGGTATAGAAGAGGCAGCAAGAATAAAACGGAATATCTTCCTACCTTCCTTAGATAGTGGGAGAATTTTGTTGATATAACAATTTAGGTTTTGTTGTTCTTGAAACATAGAATTCAGTAAGTAATTAAGGTAGATAATGATTCCATGTGAGAATAGGAAATGTGATTTTATCACCATGTGCCTCACATTGATATATAGAACTTCCTCTTAAGCAAAGAAATATGCATGTTGACACAAAAGTGAGAGAGATATAAAGATACAATACCAATCTTTTCTATAGTTTTGTTTGTTTTTCAGAGGCTTGTGGGGGTAAATAAGATGGAATAGAGAAAGGGACTTTGTAATACAGCAAAATTTTGGTTTCGTGACATGCAAAATTCAACATTTTCAATTATCTGGACCATATTGAAACTGTGGATAAATTCCATTTGGGGGAATCTGAACCTATGGTTTTTGTCATCTTGGAAGCAGCCTATACCAGTGTAGATTTGCACTTCTTCTTTAGTTTATAGGCCAAAATTATTTCTTAGGTATACTTAGACATTCAGTGGCTTTCCAATTCATTCACCTGGGATAGATGAAAGACAAGACTTAAAACGCTCTCCCCCACCATGATTTTCTGCCTCTATATTCATAATCATTAAAAAATAGTTGATGTTTATGCATCATTTTAGAGTTAGTAAAATGCTTTAGATTCTATTTTAAAATCTTACCTTTCCTAATCTTACAACAATGCCATAGAATAGATAATCCAACTCTGATTTGAGGGAACTGAGGCTGCTTGACTTGTCTTGTGAGACTTCAGGGGACGGAGGCAAGATCCAAGTTTTAGATGGAGATATTTTTCTGAGAAGGGGTCCCTAGGCTACAGCACACACACACACACACACACACACACACACACACACACACACACACACACACACACACAACAGAGTTAAGACACTCCTTTTCTAGGTTCAAAACTCTTTCTATTATAGTACAATGCCTCTCTAAATCTGATTCTAATGACTATTAATTGTAATGTTACAAAAGAAAAGAGGTGATGTATCATTGTGTAATTAAAACTAGAAAATAGATTAAAATTGACCAGGAGATTGAAGGGACTGAAGATTAGAGGAACGAAAACAAATTAGAAGACTTTTTCACTCTTTGCTTCAGTAATTAAGCTTGCAGCATCCCAAGCTACAGACTTTCCTATTTATATCCTCTTTTATAGCAAAATAAACATCACATTTTCTATTTTACTTGAATATAATTTCCAAAGCATTTTCACCTCAGTAATTTCATTTGACTTTCCCAACAACTATGTGATATACTTGGGCATTTTAATATTATTCTCATTTTACATATGAGAGATGTGAGATTCAGAGTTTAAAGGACTTCCATGAGGTTGCATAGGTAGTATTGTAAATTGCCTTGTTCTTCCCCCAGGCCTGTAATAGTCCAATTGATAGTCTCCATGCCTCAAATCTCTCCTCACTTCAATTCATCCTCCACTCATCTGTGAAAGTGGTTTTTCTAATCATATATGACTATATCACCACCCTACTCAGTGAACTCCAGTGGCTCCCCATTACCACTAGAATCAAATATAAAATCCTCTTCTTGGCTTCTAAGCCCTTCATAACCTTGCCCTTGTAGTTTTCTTAGACCTTTGTCCCTCTCATATACTTTGTGATCCACTCACATTGTTCTACTTGAGGTTCTTCACACAAAGTACTACATTTTCTATCTCTTCATTTTGTTTTGTTTTTAGGTTTTTGCAAGGCAAATGGGATTAAGTGGCTTGCCCAAGGCCACACAGCCAGGTAATTATTAAGTGTCTGAGACCAGATTTGAACTCAGGTACTCCTGACTCCAGGGCTGGTGCTCTATCCACTACACCACCTAGACGCCCCTATCTCCTCATTTTGAATTGCTATTGTTTCTAACTGAAATTCTCTACTTCCTCATTTCTGTCTCCTGAATTCCTTTAAGTCTCATTTGTCTTAATCCCACTGTCTACTTTCTGTATTCCCCTAAATTTTTTTAAAGTCCTCTATTTCTGTTGATTCCAATTTAACCTATATTCAGCTTGTGTTTACCTATTTATTTGTATTTGATCTTCTTCATGCAAGTGAGAGTTCCTATAGAGCATGGATAGTTTTTCAGTTTTTTAAGTTGTTGACTTGAGGGGTGGAGCCAAGATGGCCACATGAAGGATCAAGTCTTAGGAGCTCTCTGATAAAACTCATAAGCTAAGGACTCTAACTAAACTTTCGAGAGACAGAACCCACAAAGGGACCCAGTGAGGCAGTTCTACTCAAGGTAACCTGGAAAAGAGCAGAAAGGCTCTGCTCCCTGGGGTCGGAGGGGTGGCCCGCCAGAGGGGTGGCCCGACAGAGCGAAAGAACTTCAGCCTCCCGGAGGCAGCCCCAGGGCGCTGGGGGGAGTCTCCTGAGCTGCACCCCGGGGAGCACCGGGCACAAAGTGGGGGAACAGCGGGGGACCTCTGCCAGAGTGAGCACATGGAGCCCAGCCCTCAGGGCACACAGTGAGCAGCTTGGTCTTTCCCCAGCCCTGATCCAGGAAACACAAGCAGGCAGAGCCGGTAAGCAGGAGCCCCCAGGGCATGAGCCCATTGAGCTGAGGGAGGGGAGTGGAGAGAGAGACTGCAGAGCTCTGTGGACCTCTGCCTTTGGAACAGGACTCTGGGGCTCTGACCACATTCAGATGCTGATCACAGTCTAGGCCCCCCCCCCCATAGAACAGCAGCGGGCCCCCCCCCACCTCAGCCCCATGGCAGAGGGGGGCGCTTATGGTCATTCACAGACCAGGAGGGAGGACAGAGCCTCACACAATGAGACCCTTGTGGGAGTGCCCCAAAAGCTCAGGAAGCACCCCAAAACCAGGCCCAGGCTGGGAAAATGAGCAAGCAGAGAAACAAAAGGAATACTATTGAGAAATATTTTGCAAATGAGCCCAAGAAGGATCAAAATACTCAGTCTGAAGATGAGGAAGCACAGGCTCCTGCATCTAAAGACTCCAAGAAAAAACAGAAATTGGGCTCAGGCTATGACAGAGCTCAAAAAAAGACACTGAAAATCAAATGAGGGAGTTAGAAGAAAAACTGGGAAAAGAAAGGAGAGAGATGCAGGAAAAACATGAAAATGAAGTCAGCAGCTTAGTTAAGGAAATCCAAAAAAATGCTGAAGAAAATAGCATGCTAAAAACCAGCTTAGGTCAAATGGGTAAAACAATTCAAAAAGTTATTGAGGAGAAGAATGCTTTAAAAAGCAAAATTGGCCAGATGGAAAAAGAGATAAGAAAACTCTGAGGAGAACAAATCCTTCAGACAAAGAATAGAATTCAGGGAGCTTGATGAATTTACCAGAAATCAGGAATTAATACTTCAAAACAAAAAAAAATGAAAAATTAGAAGAAAATGTGAAATATCTCATTGAAAAAACAACTGATATGGAAAACAGACTTAGGAAAGATAATTTAAAAATTATTGGAATATCTGAAAGTCATGATCAGGAAAAGAGCCTTGACATCATTTTCAAAGAATTACTACAGGAAAATTGCTCTGATATCTTAGAAGCAGAGGGCAAAATAGAAATGGAGATAATAGAGTCAAGGCTATGTGTGATCAGACCAACAAGAGCTCAGAAAGTTCTGTTACATATTGGAAACAGTCTATTTGACTATTTGGGATGGAAATGTCTCTAGATCAGTTCATCTCACATTTCCTTTTTGTTCCTATGATTCTACACAGCACCTTCCTTAATGAGGGCATGCCATACTGAGTGGTCCTGTGTCTGTGTCAATCATGTCTCACAATTGAGTCTAAAGCTTTCCAGAGAGACTTTGAAAGTTCTTGAATTGTTTCTTCTGCTCCGACCTCTGTGTGAAAGCATACCTTATGTCAAATTTCTGTAAAATAATCTGTTAGGTAAATGTACATTTGATCTATGTGGCTAATGCAACTCCACAGAAGAGTTTGAATGCTTGGCTGTTCAGCACAAGAAAGGACCTTTGTGTGTAGTACCTTCTCTTGTCAGGTAAATCTTCAGAATATTCCCAAGCTAATTCAAATGGCAGCAGTTCAGTTTCCTGGCACAATGGTGGTAAACTGCCTAGATGTCATAGGCATACAACAATGAGTCACCAAAATAACTCTATAAATCTTCAGTTTGATATGCCATCATTTAATACTTCTACTCTTCCACACTTTCTTTCAGAGCCTCCCAAATCCTGAACTAGCTCTGGCAATGCATGTGTCAACTTCATCATTTACCTGGACAGTATATTGTCAAGGTAAGTGAACTTATCCACAGCATTCAACATTTGTCTATTTGCTATAACCGATGGTTCTACATAAGGAAGTTAATAAAAATGAGATGGAGGAACTTCCTTCTGTTTGAAATTCTGTCCAACTAAGTAGGGATCCAGAAAGAAACGGGAGAGTTCTGTCTTAGCTTTATCCTGTAGAGCCAGGCAGTGTGGAAAGAACAGAACCATATTTAGGGTGGTCTGCCTGAGGCTTTTCTTAGGGCACTGGAATTTAAAGAGTGTTAGTGGTTCTTAGAATACTTTCAGAAGCATAGAAAAGGATAGTCCCTTTGATTCCCAGGTTCTCTCTCCCTCATCTACTCATTGACTGCAACTGAATTTTTCTTAGACAATTGATTTCGGGGTATTTGATTTTGTTTGCCCTGAAGGTCAAAATTTCTAGGTATCACTTCAGATAAGATCACCTGATTTAAAATGGGCAAATTTGGAATTCTGTTTCTAATACTAATTACTTAAATGAACCTGGACAAGTATATGAAACCTTTTTCTAAGACTCGATTTTAATATTTTTCAAATGGGGTTGAGTGGAGTTTGATGAGTTGTGAAGTCCCTTCTACCTCAAAATCTTCTTATATATTTCCCAAAAGTCAACTGTAAATTAAATTTGTATAAATTAAACTGTTTAAAGTGAACTGGAAGTTTGCTATTTAAAGGAATGTGGTACTAAACTTCTTAAAAATAATCATCTATTAATTTAAATGCATATACCTCTGGATTTTCATATATTGAATGCACTCAAAGCTGGCTACATTTAAGATAATGGGAAAAATATAATGAGAGGAAATTTCAATTTAGGTCAGGAACAAGGGAAAAAAGAGATGGTCATTGATGCTCCCACTTAGATGATAATTTTAGTTTCTTTAAGTGACCACATTTGTCTTCTGATTCAACCTAAATAGTTATTCAGAGCTTAATTAGTTCTTTAAATTTGTTCTTTAACTCTTCCTTCTCCCAATTTCCCAGTCATTGCTCATGTTTCTTTTACCTGTAATATTAACATTGTTCATTTAAGAAGATTCTCCCATATATTCCTTCCCCCGCCCCCCTTTCTGGTTGACAAGGAAAAAAGTGCTAACGGCACCAATTAGGAGGTGTGAATGTCACCCTGTTACCTAAGGCCTCTTGCCTGTTATAGAACATGTTAATTAGGAGTTGTACAGGTGCAAACTTCTAAGTTCATGGGGTTAACTTGGAAGCACAGATTTGTTTGGGCTGTTTGTTTAAATATTTAGAAATCATGGGTAAAGGGCTGGTCTACTTCAAGAATTAACAGATGTCTGTGCTATACTTTCTCAAACTGAGAATCTTTAAAATGACTTTTAAGCAACAAAAATGACATGCCAGGAAGTGATTTTTCTATGGTCAAGTTCCCTATGGAATGATAGAAGCAGTGGTGGTGAAATGAGAAACAACTTGGAGTTGGAGTCAGTAGAGAGAGCTGAGTTCAAGTCCAGTCTGTGTGATTATGGACTAGTTTCTTAACCTCTCTAAAATTATCCTTTTCCTCTGTCAAATGGGGACTTAATAGTATCTATCCTTTGTCTTTAATGGAGTAATTGTAAGAATCAACTAAAATAATGTGGCTAAAGTCTTTGTAGACATTAACATGCTTTATAAAGGTCAACTATGTTATTTTCTTGGAAATTTTAGTTAAAGCATTTCATGGAAAAGGTCTAGGAAGCTCTTCAGGGGCATCAGTTAAAGAGCAGTGTTTCTTGAAGTTATCTTAGGAGCAATGCAAAACTAATTGAAAGATATTAGTCTTACCTAATAGAGATTTTCTATAAGGACAAAAAAATGCACATTAATCATTTCTTGGAGAATACCTGGATCCTAAGGATATCAATGAACATTTATGAACTTTTTTGAAATAAAAGATTTTGCTGATAGCCAAACCAAAGAGAGAAAACATAAAATCATAGTTGTTATTTTGGGAAGGTATCTCAATATGGTTTAGCCCCTGCTTTCTTGAAGGTAAGATAGTATTAGCCCCATTTCCCAGGTGATGCTACTGAGGCTACTAAGAAGAAGTGACTACCTATAACTCACTTCATCTTGATAAACTATGGTCACAGTTAATACAGCAATGTGGATGCGTTCACCTTCAATTGTTCCCTAGTCAGTTGAGTAATTAGTATGAGTAGCTTGTAATTTTTAGCTTGTCCTCGGTCTTTCTGAAATAACTTAGCTCTTTCTATGCATCTGTAAGAGACAACTGTTGTTTTCAGTCATTCAAGAAGAAAGTGTGCTGGTGAGTGTCTCTTCTATTTCAGTGGTAGACGCCACAACAAACAAGGAAGTCATCTCTGGGACATATGAGAGTTTGTCTCCTTAGCTTCCAAATTGCAAGTAAGGCAATGCTGAGCAATTCAAAACTCTATTGTTAAAGAGTCAGCAGATTATGGAGCTAGCCTTATACACTATTTGACATGTACAAGTTTATATACTTCTCCTTGATTCCCATCTATCTGCTCCTATTCATTGTCCTTCCACCCCTTCCCAGGGGTCTTTTCCTTGAGGTTTTTGCATTTTAATAAGAGATTCTTTAAGACTAAAATTTCCTGGAGATAAAGACATAATTCATACTATAATGGAGAAATTTCAGTCAACCTGACAGTTTAGTATGAAACATTTTGAGTAGCTGGAAAGAAGAGGGACTTCAAATCTTTGATAAGATCATACTCCAAGGGTAATACTGAAAAGAAACAGCCTTTATTTTCTGTTTAAGTTTGTAGAAGGGAGATGATATAGATTAGGTTCATTCATATTTGTGCTCCCTACTGAAGTCAACCTTAGTGGGTTAAATACAAATATTCCTGGTTAGATACATTTTTTGTGAGATGGGTGGGATTTTTGTGAGATGAACTACTTTTTTGCTCATTCAGTACATTGCCTGTCAGAAAATCATGGAAGATTTTTATAATTTATCATCATGACTATGGCCTTCAAATCACCTTAGATAGACCTTCTGTCAAGACCTAGAGCTTTCATTAGTGTGGCAATGTCCTCCATTTTTTATCCCCAGAAGCTGTGGAAAAGTTAAATGTAGTTCCTGTAAAGTTCAGTCCAAATGGTTGAATTTCCTAAAATATTTTCTGAAGAAAAACAAATAACACCCATCACATATTTGTCAAGTTTTATGCTTTATTTTTGTCCTCATTTCAGAAATAATAGACTGAAAGGACAGGGAGAATACCAACATGAAAATCAGTAGCTTTGAGCAAACCTCCAAGGTTTGTTCCAATTTGCACCAAATTTCCAAGGATATTTCTAGACTGATAGAAACATTCTTCTTTGTTTCTGATTGAAAATGTATGTTGGGGGTGGCTAGGCACAGTGGATAGAGCACGGATTCTGGAGTCAGGAGTACCTGAGTTCAAATCTGGTCTCAGACACATAATAATTACCTAGCTTGTGTGGCCTTGGGCAAACCACTTAACCCCACTGCCCTACAAAAACTTAAAAAAAAAGTATGTTGAGTGTATAGAGGCATTTTCCAATTTCTATTTGATTATGGCTGTAAGTCATACTTTAATCTTGGAAGAACTGAAGTTGGGGTTCACTCAAAAGCCTATGAAAGAACACATGGTGATTATGAGAATTATATATCACATTATAAAGAAGGAATTACATAAAAAAGCAATAAACATTATCAATCAGAGAAATTTGGGAAAAAATAAACTCATCATGTATCAAGACTGAGAGCTAAACAGTCCAGGGTAAGTAATCTGAAGTGCAATCATGTCAACTTTTGAAGTCATTAAAATCTTTTTGATGCTGAGAATACAAGGACGGCTCCAAGTATGTTAGGCATATCTCTATAGCTACATCAGGGTATATGTGTATGCATATAACACATGTATGTATATGTAAACAAATGTATATATGTATATATTATACAAATGTTTATATTATGACATTGAAAATTGGCATCCTACTTTATTCTCTATTATTTATTAATTATTTATTTAGGGTTGTATCTAATCACTGGAATCAATATTTAGGAATTAGTTTGATTTAAAAAGATGGTTTGATTTCTTACCATTAGAGACTGTAAGATAGTTTGACTTATTTTTTAAAAATAGTATTTATTTAAAGCAATGGGTTTAAATAAATGACTTGCCCAGGGTCACACAGCTAGGCAAAGTTTGACTTCTTTATGAAAATTTAATCCTCCCCATTTCTCTGGGTTATTGAACTCTTCTTACTCTGGAAGGGAGGAGGGAGGATGAGTCAATGCAGTCATAATATGTTCTGTCTGATTTTAAACTTAGCACTGGAGCACTTTGGTGTAGGGATTGTTTAATAGGATTTTCCAGAGAATCTTAACCAACTCTTTGTTTTCTCCATTGTCTGAAGGTCTTGTAGATTCCCTCATGTGAGTAAACTGAGTTGTAAGACTACCCTTACCTCTCACATAGGCTAATTGCTGCCTTAGTTTAGTTTTCATCTGAGGACTATTTTTAGTACCTCATATCTTTTCAACTATACAGAAAAATATTGCTCTACTATCAACAATGTTTCTGGTCATTGAGGGGCAATTAATCCCCATTTGTGACAACTGCCAGCCTTAGCAATAAATAGATTATGCTCAGAACTTTGTGCCTCATTTTTCTTCATCACAGATTTTTATTTTATTACAATAATATGCGTATATATTTATATATTGTACCTAATATTCATGAATACATACTCTGAACTACAAGTTCCTGCTTTCTCCCTGGGTCACCTTTGCTATCATCATAGGTAGTCATCCAGAATCATAGGATTTAAGTCTGGAAATGCCCTAAGGGATTATCTAATTCCACTATCCTTAGGTCATAGATGAGAAAACTAAGGTCCTAAGAGGTGAAGATTTGGGTCACAACAAAAAATTTGTTTAGTCTGGTCCCCTATGGCTCATAAAAATTCATCAAAATGTGGCTAGTAAGCAAGGATGCTCTGGTAAATGCTTAGCCCAAGAAGTACACATGCATTTACATGCACATGCACAAACATATATGCATATATTCATACATATATGTACACATATGACAAGATTTTAAATTTAATATGCATCATTAATATTTCCTCCATCATTTCCTCCAGACTAGAAAATCACCAAAGCAATAAATCATTATGATTTGTAATGTTCATTTGTTTCTGAAGCATAAATGTTCACAATGAAATTTAGCAATCAGCTTTCCATCCAATTCAAGATATTCCTTGTGAAGTATTATAGAGAAGTCAGGGGATGGAGATGATATCGATATTCAGTTAGAACATGGGATGGGGAATCTGAATTCACCAATTTCAGGACTGAAATGGACCCTAGGGATTTTTGTTACATTTTTTCAATTTTACAGTTGAGAAATCTGAAGTCCAGAAAGGGAAACTTTTTCAGAATGATATAGAGTTAATGAGTCAGGATTAGAACTGAGCTTTCCTGTTACTTGATTTATTGGTATAAACCAATATTAGAATGAATCACTCTTATCTTCTTTCTGGTGACCACAGCTGTGTGTGTGTGTGTGTGTGTGTGTGTGTGTGTGTGTGTGTGTGTGTGTATGTATGGCTCTTGACTTTCATTATGGCAGGAGACCAAAATGATATTACCATTAAAGATAAGTTACAGTGTATTCAACTGGCTGATTAGCCAGTATAAACCAATATGACTTGGGATACTCTATCATAGGTCAGTTACAAATAGTCCATGTGAACACACTCATTATATGTATATATATATATATATATATATATATACATATATATATATACATATATACACACACACATATAAACACATACATTATATTTATATGTTTAATATATAATATATATTATACATATTATATATGTATATAAACACATACATATATATCTTAAAGGACTTGAATATGAATAGAAAGAAAAAATGGATTGAGCATTTACTCTGAGAGTTAAGATACCTGCATTCTTGTCCTAGAAATGGTACTAGCTCTAGTTTTTTTTTGGCAAATTATTTAACTTTTCTGGGTGTCAGTTTAGGTTTAGGATACCACTTTCTGGATTTGAATTGACAATCTAAGTTTGAAACCCCACTTCCCTCTTAGAACTTGTGTGACCTTAGGTAAATAGTTTTATTTCCCTGGTCTTCAGTTTCTTCACATGTAAAATGAAAAGAATTGCACTAGATGACCTCTGAGGTCTTTTCAATAATTAAATCTATGAACTTATGATGTGATATGTTCAGAGTTTATCTGTGGTATAAAATTGTTATGGTTATATGAAGTTATTGTTGTTCAGTCATTTCATATATCTGATTCTTTGTAATACCAGTTGGGATTTTCTTGGCAAAGAACTGGAGTGGTTTGGCATTTCCTTCTTCCTGTCCATTTTACAGATGAGGAAACTGAGGCAAATAAGGTTAAGTGACTTGCCCAGCATCACACATTTAGTAATTCAATTCTGAGGCCAGAATTGAAGTCAGGAAGTTGAGTCTTCCTGACTCCAAGGTGAGTTAGACTATATTTGGAGTACTAGTTTGAGTTCTGAATTGTCAATACATGATAAGGAAATTGATAAGCTGTTGTCAAGAGGACAACCAGAAGGTTGAAAATCTTGAAAGTTAGTTGAGGGGTTCTTTGACTTGGAGAAGAGAAATCTAGGTGGAATATTGTGTGTGTGTGTGTGTGTGTGTGTGTGTGTGTGTGCATGTGTGTGTGTGTGCATGTGCGTGTGCATGTGTGTGTGTGTGTGTGTGAGACCATGACAGACTGTCTTCAAGTAACTGAAGGATAGTCCTGTGGAATATAGTTTAGACTTGTGCCATTTGGTTCCAGGGGACACAAGGAACAACTATGGGTTTAAGTTAGGGAGGACAATTTAGGTTATATGTCAAAAAAACATGACAAATCCAAAATATAACAACCCCCACCCAGTTCCTAATAATTAGGGCTATTTTTATGTGGAATGTTCTTCCTCAGGAAGATTTCATTTGAAGAACTCAATTGCTAGATGACAACTTGTTCAATATGTTACAGTAGCTACTCCCTCCTGATATAAATCAAACTAGATGACTGAAGTACCTTACAAATCTGAAATTTTTCCATCCTATGATGGTTGTGTATATCTTCTTAAATGCCCCAACACTAAGCAGACAAATTTGAATTTTTTTTCTTTCCCAAGTTTAATCACTGTCAACATGCCATAGACACCCCCATCATCCCTTCATAATTTTTTAATTCATATATATGTATATATATATATATATATATATATATATATATATATATATATGTATGTGTGGCAATACCAGCACTTTCATGATCCTAGGTAAACTACACAGTTCTCCAAGAATCACAGAAAGTCTAAAATGGATGAATTTGGAAATGATCTTTTATACCTTTTAAATATGGAAAACTCCAACCCAGAACTATCTTGATTGAGCTCACATGGGAAGTTAATAGCAGAATTGGGACTAGAACCCAATTTTTCAGATCCTCTTGCTCAGTGTTTGTTGTTTTTTTTTTCACTTATACAATGCTGTTTCAATTATTCTAAAAGGGGAAAATGACTTTGAAATCTTAATTTAACTGTACTATGTTAATAATGGGAAGAGAAGGCTCTAACCATTTAGTCATGTAATCTAGTCTTCAACCAAAAAAGCAAAAACAAAAATAAAAACAACCTAACAAAACATTCCAGGTATTACATTGCATAAATAAGCTGAACTGTCAGTTTTTTGGCAATTTATGGGGCTGGTCAGCCTGTGTGCAGTGCGTCTTTTCTATTGCAATAAGATGTAATGGCTTTTCAGCACACCATAAGCACAGTTGTGACCACAGGCCCTCTTGTGTCATTTTGTGTGCAGTAATGAAGCCTGACGAGAGGTCTCCTGCTTGCAGATAGCCGGCTGTTGTCCTAAAAATGCAAACCATCGCCTGAGGCCATGGAATTGGGAACAGGCAGAGGACAGTGGCATCAGCAGGGCTCCCCGCTGCTCATCCTCCCTTCAGCACACTGGACTTGGATGCAAAGGATGGTCTTTACCCTTGTACATAAGGACATGATGAAGAAGGGGATGAGATAGAGAGATCCATGCCAGCTACACACAGACTTAAATCCTGCTTTTTTTTTGAAGGGGATTTGCTGAGTGGATAACTAGTAACAGGGGGAAAAATACAAACCCCCAACTCTATCTTCAGCCACACTGTGATTTCCCATGCACAATCCGGCTTTTGAACATAAAAGCCGTCACCTCGGCATAGTCTCCCTCCTCCCATTCTAGAGAGTAAGCAAAGGAAATCACAGGGAAAAATCTACAATTCTTTTTGTTTCCAGTGTTTCATTAATATTCTAGAGACCCCAGTATATCAACAGTGCCCTCGGGTTTCCATCCTCCAGAATCTAGACAGCCAGCAGCCCCCATTTTCTTTACTTGTTACAAAGTCTAGTATTAAGGAAGGGGATGTTGTGCTGAAGAGGTGAATGTTGGGCAAAACCCAATGCTGGTGATGATTGCTCAGAGGAGCTAGAATCAAAGGAAAATGGGGTTTTGTTTCTGCAAGGTCAGGTCCTTGCCTACATTGGCCCTAGAGTCAAATACTCTAAGATTTTCCTCTTTGGGAAATCTTTCCCCATTTACTCATTCTTCCATATTGACTATACAATATCACAAGCACCTAGGAGGAAAATTTTTTTCAGACATTTTAGAAATGCTTGAGTGATGGCTTATCACTTGTGCAATGTGAGAATTTTTGTGTATACCTTCAATGTTTCTGCAAAGTTATCTGGGGGGTGGGGGATAGAGGGATGATTGTAATCTCAGAGGGCTCAAATTTAAAATCCTATCTCTTCATTTTACTCCTTGCATGACCTTGGGTTTTCTTACCTTGATGTCTTCAGTTGAAAAATGAGAAGTTTTGACCAGATAGCTGACTAGGTCTCTCTCAATAGAGCTCTGTAAGGGAAAAAGATCCACAAAGCAATTTTTATAAAAAATTTTTAAAAAGCATTTATTCTTATGTTCTTAGAACAGCAGTTATTTCTATGGAAATCTTGACAGAAATACAACAAAGGAAGTCAAAACTGTTGATTCTCTGCTGTCAAGGAAACAAGCTGTTCTTTCTACTCAGAGGCCCCTGAGTAAGATTGGTGAAAACTTTAATAAGAACTTGATTAAATTACAGAGTCTCAAAAGAGGTCTCACCTAGATTCATTTCTAGGAAGCAACAAAATGGCTTGCTAGTCAGTTTAGAAATGATGACAACTTCTAGTTTTGATTGTCACTACATATTTTTATGAGAGGATTTGGTCCTAAGATCTGACTTTACCTGCTCAGAGCAATTTTATATTGTAAAATTCAAAAAGGAATCTCTGGAATGTGCTGGTAACTTTATTACATGCTAACAAGTCTTGCTTGAGTTGAGGTTCAGTTAGTCCTGAGCTATGTCATGAGAATGACTTTGCACCAAGAGGGTGACTCAAGAGCTTCTGAATTGTGGACTATACCAAGAATTGCTGATATCACGAAGGCGGAGACTGCTGCATCATTTGAGTCTGAGAGTTCTGAAGTTAAATAGGGCTAAACCAATCACATCTGTACTTGTCTTGAAGCCAAATGATGGTTCCCTAGCAATGGGCTGTCATGGGCTACTGAAGGAGGAGCAAACTATCTCATGTATCAGAAATGAAACAGGTCAAAATTTCCATGTGGATCAGGAGTGGCATCAGGTCTATGAAAATCCAGATTGAGCAAGATAGCCTCAATAATAATAATATTAAAAAATAATGATGATGAATTGTTGAATGAATGAATGAGTGAGTGAATATTTCATTAGGCAAGATATTTCTTGATGTAATTTTCTATTGCTTCCCTAAATTTTCAGTTTGTTCTTTCTTGGGACCTATTCTCATTCTTGTTTCCTTTTCCCCTATTCATCTTTCTGTTTATGCTTTTATCTCTCTTTTTTCCTCTCCCTCTCTTTCTTTCTCTTCTATTGTTTTGTTCAATTATAATTTCAGTGCTCTATTTGACTCCCCCTTCCCTTTCCCTACATTTCCTTTCCCCAAGGGAACTTAATGGCTTGTCTAGTTATTTATTTCCCTGATAGTTTGGTTTCTCTTTATCATCTCCTTTTCATTTCCACCTTCCTTAGTCTGTAGTCAATTCTATTCCTCAAATGACATTCATGGAAATTTGTTATCTGGTGCCTCATCAAATTCAGGACAGTATAGGGCATAGAGCACTGGTCCTGGAGTTAGAAAAAGCTGAATTCAGAGTCAGAATCAGACACTTAGTAGTTGTGTGAACCTAGGCAGGTCATTTAATGACTGTATGTTTCAATTTCCTCAGCTGTAAAATGGGGATAATAATAGTACCATCTTTTGCAAGATTGTAAAGATCAAATGAAATTATAATTTTAAAGTATATAGTGAAGTGCCTGCCAGATTTATTTATAAATTTCTATATGTACATAGCCTAATGGCTATATATATATATATATATATATATATATATATATATATGCTTTTTTACTTGCCTTCCCTTCCTCCCTTGTGTAGAATCTGAGATGTAATTTCCTTAGTTTAAATGAACATTTGAAATATTTATTGACATTAACCACTCCGTCAATATTGGTGATGAAAAAAAAGACCATAAACCTGTCTGTTTTTATCATATAGGGGTCAGAGCATAAAAGCCTTAATAGCAATACAAACAAATAGACTATTTGAGGATGGCAGGGCCTCATTAATAGCTTATTTAAGGCATTGCCAAAAGTTACAATAATGATAAGAATAGGAATAAAAACTCACATTATATGTTTTTTTTTTGTTATGTGAATTAGGTAGAAGAAACAGTGTTATCCTCATTAATGTATTCAAAAATAGGAGGGGCTAGACTGTTAGTATAAGTAACTCTTTGGGTGAGAAAACTCTTTCAATGAATGTACTTTTTCTGTAACTTATAGTATGAGAGAGTTGCTTGGAGCTCTGAGAAGTTAAAAGACTTATCTAGGGTGTCTTAGACCTAGGAGGATGGTGGCAGAAGAAAGATTTGAGTCCATCTCCTATTGATTTGGGGGCATTCTCTAAATCCAGTCACCTCCCTTCCCCCTCAATACAGTGTAGAATGCATTGTTTATTTTATTAGTATTTTAAGATTAAAGTATCCTCAAGATTCCTGTTCAACAATGCTTAATGCTTTACATACATTTTTTTTTTAGATTTTTCAAGGCAATGGGGTTAAGTGGTGCCCAAGGCTACACAACTAGGTAATTGTTAAGTGTCTGAGGTCGGATTTGAACCCAGGTACTCCTGACTCCAAGGCCGGTGCTCTATTCACTGGGCCACCTAGCCGCTCCTGCTTTACATACATTTTAAAGGTATTTTGCAATTCTTTTTTGGAGAAGTGATGTAAATTTGTTCAAGGTCAAACAACTAATTGTTTACTGGGACAGGAATTAGAGTGTCAGTCTTCTGACTCCCAGCCTATGTGCTTTCCACAGTATACTGTCTCCCAGATTGTAGCTCTAGAACTGGAAGGTTCTTCAAAAACCATCTAGTCTAACCTCTCCCTGCCCCATATTACAAATGAGAAAATAGGCCCAAAAAGATTCAATAAATTGCCCAAAATGGCATAAGCAGTAAATGTGTCCAAAGACATGAAAATTGTTTCAAGTATCCTTTTCACTTGGCCTATGTTATTCAGTTGGTCTGATGTGTTTCCTTTGTTTTTGTTTTTTTAGGTTTTTTGCAAGGCAAATGGGATTAAGTGGCTTGCCTAAGGCCACACAACTAGGTAATTATTAAGTGTCTGAGGCCAAATTTGAACTCAGGTACTCCTTACTCCAGGGCCAGTGCTCTATCCACTGTACCACCTAGCTGCTCCTCCTTTGTTTTTTAAATGAACAAAATAAGAGTTGAGTATGCAGTCTTTTTAGTTACTATGTGGTTTTCTGTGACTTAGAGATCAGCCTCCTCTGTATAGTTTTAAAGTCATATATAAATATGGCCTAAATCTATCTTTCTAGCTAAAGTGGGCTTTTCTCTATTCTTCACATACAACACTCAATCTTGCATCTTTAAATATCTAGGATGCACTCCATCCTTACCTTGCCTCATTGAATTGTTCTTTAAGTCACAATTTAAGTACTTTTATACATACTTTTTCCTAATCAGTGCTCTTTCTCCCAAATTGCCTTGCATTTAATTAATTTGATTGCAACTGTTTATTCACTGCTAAATATGTATAATATATAAATAATTCTTCTATAAATAATTCCATTAGAATCTATGAATAGAGATTATTTAATTCTTTGTACTTGTATGCCTTTCAGCCAGCACAGTATCTGGCATGTAGTGGATTCTTAATAGAAATATGTTAATTGATTGATAGATATTGGCAATATGAATTTGAACCCCAGCAAGTCTATATTAGAATAATATCTGTAATTCCTCCCATTATTGTTGTAAGGCTCAAATATAATATGTTTAAAAATGCTTTGTTAACTTAAAAGTACTATATTAATGTCAATTATTATTTTTATGATAAATTATTGTACCATAACAAGAAATATGGCAATAATTAAAAATATGCTTGTTTAGAAAGTTTCAGAAAATTAAGGTTCAAGTTACAGTTCCTCCTGTGCATCAATGATCACCCCCCAAACTTTCATTCTCTGTTAATATTGATCAAATCAATGCTATAATTGCTTATAGTTGAGATTAATCAGTCTCTTTACTTTTCTTCTACTTCACAACCCTATAACTTCCTAGTACTGAATACCTCTCCCTGGCCACCATCCTCCTTTACATCATCTCCCTATATTAGAATGTTGGTTCCCCAAAGGTAGGCACTATTTTGAGTCTGTGTTGTACTGTGTTTGCAGAGTTTTTCAAATGACTTTAGTGGTAAGCATCTATAAATGTTTTTTCCCCCATAGATCTATTTATTTATATATCTATTGAACAGAGTAAGATATACATAGGGACAACCAGGCTGGTAAAGTGATAGAGTGCCAGGCCTGGAGTCTTCTCAGGATGATCTGACTTCAAATTTGACTTCTGACACTTGTTTGATGCTGTGTGACCTTGTGCAAGTCATTTAACCCTGTTTGGTTTTGTTTTCTCATCTGGAAAATGAACTGGAAAATGAAATGGCAAATGACTTCAGTGGCTTTGCCAAAAAACACCAAATGGTTTCATGAATATATATATATATATATATATATATATATATATATATATATATATATATATACAGTAGGACGGTAGGAAAAATGTATACAATCATTCAATATGCTAGTTTGGGGAGTTGGAGTTGTAGAAGGTCTCGAAAGTGACTTGGTAACTGATACTGTGGGGCTATTACTTGCTTTTCATGATGGCACAAGGATCTCCATATTTTGCTCCTATTCTAGACACTAAAGTAACTGATTGCCATGTGAAAAATCCAATCATTGATTACAGTTACATGACTCCAAGCAACTATTTTGTTTTTATGAGTAGTTGTTTTGACTATTAAAGAAAGATTACTGAAAACAATCTTGTGGGGAAAAGAGAGAAAGAAATTTCAGTCCTGGTGCCTAACCAACATATATTTAATAAGAAAGAGGGGGGAAAAAAGGTTCCTGTGTCTGGTTTTTGGTCTTATGAGATAGTCAGTTCCATAAAGCAAAGGAAAGTTGTGTCCTGTGCCAGAACCACACATACAATGGGTTCCTGACTAGGTTAAGGAAGTACATTGCTTGTACCCATATAGAGAGTTGAGCACCTGTTATAACTATTCACTTTGCAGTGAAAGGTTCTGAAAATGGCAATTTTCAAACTGAGGAAATTTATAAGCTGAAGCAAGATTTTAAAAAACATCAGGTTGTGGCAACCCAACTGATTAAAAAGTAGAAAATTTACCAAGCATTTTGATTCTTTTCCCCACCTTCCCCTCTATTTTAGGAGAACCTAGATTTACAGAGACAAGAGCAAAGCAGGTTGGGCCAATCTCAGTTTCTCCATCTTCTTCTTCGTTCATGTAAAAGCTTTGTGATTTAAAAAAAAATATTTTCCCCCTGTAAATTTCAGAATATCTGATCTGATTTTAATAGGTTCCATGTGTGAAATCCTTTATAAAAAAATCAGTATTTCTGATACTTTCTGCTCTTTAGTACAGCACAGCTTGGTAGCACTAGGTACGTCTTGTTGAAAGTATGTCCATAAATATGTCCCTTGCAGCACAGAACAGCTTGTTAAATTGGCAATCCTCAGCAGTTTGCCGGGAAAAGTTTGCCTCACTTGTGATAGTCCAAATGTAGGGCAGAACTCAGAGGAACTTTTTTTAATCTAATTTTACCAATTGACACATTCTTCACTTTTTTAACCAACTCATTTCTTTTTTGTTCCAGTGTTATCCAATGGTTTTAATATATCTAAAAGTTCCCACTAATTTGTTGAGGTCCCAGGAAAGAAGAAAATAATTCTTACCCCAATGTGCCTAGGGAAAAATCCATGTTTAATTATTCTATCTCAATTCACTTAATAAAAATCTTTTCTGTAAAATAATATTGTGCAGGTTGGGACTGAAGGTGAATGACTTCTTCCTCCTCAAATCCATCATAGCATTTTGTTTGGACCTCTCATCATAGGCTAATTTCCATAATAACAGTTGGTATACATTCTTTGTCTCCCTTATTCCATGTCAAGCTTCTTGAAGTCAGGGACTATACTTTATTTTATCTTTGCAATGTCTGAAGCCTAGTACAGATTCTTGAACATAGCAGACATTCTGAATAAAATTAATGAATGAGTTGAAGAGCAAAACATATATTAAGCTCTCTGTGACTGGGCTAAAAATATTCATTGACTTAATTTAACTCTTTTTTGCTCCTGTGGCAAATTTTGACTCCTTGTGCCTTGCCTAAATTCCCACTTGTGACATTCCAGTTCCTGTTCTTCTTTTGTTTCAGATTACAATTCTCATTGGAGGAATAGTTGGCAACCTAAAGGCTGATTTTCAATGGCACAGGGGCTAGTTCTCTGTTTCCATACCTCTTTTCCATTATTTGCTGGAGATGGCATAGTATTTCAATTCCATTTGCAAGAAGAACCATAGAGATGTAACACATATCTCCAATAAGCTGAAAGAATTTGAAATTACACTTTTTAAAGTTAACCAGTCTATGATTTAAAATAGGTTATGGATATGGTAGCCTGGGAAGGACCAGGACTTGTACAAGAACATAATATGATCATGTGGGCCTATATTAAAAGGCACATTATCAGAATGCCATGAAGTCACTAGATTGCTTTTAACTGTGTACCATATTCCATGAAAGAAAAATATATCTCCTATTCTTTTTAATTGTATTATGAAAATTTGGTGAAAACTATTTTTCAGATCTTTCATAGGGTGCAGGATATAGAGGAAAATGTTCTAAATGTTAGAACACAAAAGATAAATATTCCAGATGCTTTTTTATTAGACTCCCATCTGCACCATGATGTTCATTAGCATTAACAAGAATAACCATTTCTAGGCCATTCTACTTTTAGTCATCTCCAGCATATTGTTTACATTGAATTTTTGACAAGCACTTGCATAGCTCTTGGTCTGCATGTGCAAATGGCTTGAATCTCAAATCTTCTCAAGTTTGAGAATTGAAATCTGATGTCCTATGCCTATGTACATAGTTGACATTTCTATATTTCTAGAATGAATGAATATGAAAACAGTTTGTTTTAAAGTTAAAAAAGATGAATCATATTTTTTGGATATTATTAATGTCTTAAGTAGATATAATGAATTCAAAACTGATGAGGGCACTCAAAGCCCTTTCTTTGTCTTCTGGGAATAGAACTCTGAATACTCTGGTGGGGTCCTCAGAATCTATTAAAATGCTCTGCTGAAGACAGCATTCTCTTTGGTTTAGTTTTTTTTTTTATTTAAATGATTGCCAAAAGCTATTTGCTGGAATGGTATAAAATGTTTACAGATGCCTTAGGAAGAAAACAGCAGAATGTGGAACTAATTGTGATGATTCAAGATAATTATGAAACACAAATGACCATTACTTACAACAAGTCCCTTGACAATTAGGGTTTGACTCTTGGGACTGGTCTCCAGCACAATAAAGAAGGGCCTTGTGCTAAGGGTTTGTGCCACAATGAAAAGTAAAGCCCCACCCTTGAGGAACAAAAAAGTTTTTCAGTGTCATTTCTTTAAAATTGTACTCAGTTTTGGATGACTTAAAGATTTCTTTTCTCAAGAAAAGTATCCATTGCTTGTTTCAAAGAGAAAGAATAATTTTCTAGGTAGGATCCCATATCATTTTGGTTCTTTTGGTAGCACTAAAGTGGAAGTGAATGATGCCTCTTCTGATTTATTTCTACATTTCTGCTTTTTAAGAAAGAGAAATGGTTCATTTCCTTTTTTTTCAGAAGTTAAACATTGGCATATGTTACCTTCATTTCTATTTTATCTGCAATCCACACAGAAATAAGTACTGTGTCTAAAAAAATGCACTTATTGATAGGCTTTTCATCATGACAGCTTCATGCCAACTGCACCTAGAATGTGTCACCTGACTGGGCCAACTTTATTTTAGATAATCTCAACTGAACCATCCCTTTGACTTTTCCATGCTTAATCCTCTAACTCAAGCACCTTAATCTCTATTCCAAATTTTTTCCTCTCCTAGATTTGCTCTAGCCATTTCCTTAACTACCTTGTCATCCTGAAAGTTCCCTTCTCACCCCAGGACATCCCCTGATCTCTCCTTCTCCAACTGATGAGTTCCTCTTAACATCTTCAGTTTGTGGAAGTGACTAGACTAATAAATCTTACAATTCTCTCAGCATACTTCTGATTCTCCAGACTTGCCCCTACCTCCCATGTAGGAATGTCTCCCTTCCCCTTTTCAATTCCTTGTCTTTTCTCATTAGAATATAAGCTGGAGGGTAGAAACTGTCTTTTTGTTTTTTGACTGTTTTTATATTTCTCTTGGTCTTGCTACTTTCTCCTCTTTTCTCCATCTTGATCCCTTGGTACCCAGTTCAACTCTACAATGTCCTCTTCTCTAGAATCTCTGTTCTCCTTATCAGATCCCAGTCAAATCTGAGCCTTGGATCCCACCATCCTCTACCTTCACTCCTATATATGCTGCTGAACAAAGAGAAAATCACAAAACTGTTCTGATTGAGTCTACTACAAATTCTGTTACACAACCATCTATTGAGTCTTTAATATTTCTAGACAATACTAATTTTACTTCCCTTTATCAGTGCATTATCCTATCTTTATAGAGGTTCTTCCAAACTGTTTTAACCTTCTTCAAACTTTCCATGATGCACTATCTCCTGACTCTCTCAGTTGAGAATCTCTTTTTCTTGACTACAGAAAAAATGAGGCCATTCCTTGTGTGATTTCTCTTCTCCCTTCTTCCTCATATCATGTAATTTATATACCTTCTGTCTATCTCTTCTTTCACCACTCAGTCACCTGAAAAGGTGTCTTATTCTTTTACCAAGACCAATCCGTCTACCTGTACAAGCGATCCTATGTCATCTTCTCAGAGGTTTCCCTCTCTCTCATGATCATGCTATCACTTATTTTCAATCTCTCCCTGTCAATTGACTATTATGAGCAGATCCATATCGCTCCCATCCTCAAGAAAATTTCACTTGATTCATTCATCCCCACTATCATACAAATCTCTTCTGCCCTTTGTGGCTAAACTTCTTGGAAAAGTCATCTGCAGTAAGTACTTCCTCTCGCATTTCACTTTCTTCTTAACACCTTGCAATCTGGACCCTTATAATCTGGCTTGTGATCTCATCATTCTACCAAAACAGTGATGGAACTTTACTCTCTTCAAAGTTACCAATGATGTCTTAATTTCTAAATCCAATGATCTTTTTTCCAATCTTCATTCTCCTTGAGCTCTCTGAGTCTTTGACACTATCACCCACTTATCTTGTTAGGCTATTTTTTCTAAGGTTTTGGGACACCATTCTCTCCTGGATCTCCTACTACCCATCAAATCACTCCTTCTCAGACTCCTTTGTTGGATCCTCATCCAGATCATTCTCTCTGACTTGAGTGCTCCTTAGGGTTCTGTCCAGACTCCTCTTCTATTTTTATTCTATGAAATCTGCCCTTGGAGATTTCATTAGCTCCCAAGGATTTAATTATCATCTCTGTGCTGATGATTCTCAAATTTACCTATCTTGCCCTGCTGACCTCTAACAACTTCTTCAGTTGTTTTATTTTTGGACATCTCAGGCTGAAAGTTCAGTAAACATTTTTAAACTCAACACACCCAAAACTAAATTCATTCTTTTCCCTTCTAAATCCTACTCCTCCCCATTACTGTAAAGGGCAGTACCATCCTCAGAGTTCTTTAGGCTCATCTTGAAATTATCTTTGACTTCTCACTATCTCTTACCCTTCCATCCTGGTCTCCAAACCCCATATCCAATCTGTTATCAAAGCCATCAATTTCACCTTTGCTGCATTTCTTGAATATGTCCCCTTCCCTCTTTTGGTAATGAGACCATTCTGGAAGACTCTCATCACCTCACACAGAGATTACTGGAATAGCCCAATGGTAAGCCTGCCTGTCTCAAACCTCATCATTCAAATCAATCCTCCATTCAGTCATTAAAGCAATTTTCCTAAAACACATCTCTTGACTCTAACTATTTTCTCTGTTTTATCCCCCATGTCTGGAATGCTCTCTTTTTTCAACTTGGCTTCCTTGAAGTCCCAACTAACATTCTGTCTTCTACAAGAAGTTTTTCTGTACCCCCTCTCAATTCTAGTGTCCTCCCTCTTAAATATTGCCTTGTTATCCTGTACATAACCTGTTTTTTGTGCTTTTGCTTGTTGTCGAAGATAATAGATTGTGAGCTCCTTGAAGTCAAGGAATGTCTTATGCTTCTTTTTTAATCTCAGTTAAGACAGTATCTAGTAAATAGTGGTTGCTTAATAAATGCCTGATTGGCCATTTCAAGTATTTAGCACATTCGATGCATAGTAAATGCTTAATAAAGGCTTGCTGGCTTTTTTTTTCTCTTTAGAAATCCATATCACCATCTTCCCCTTCCTTCTCAGCAGAGCACCTCATCAAATACTGTAAAAATTAAATACTCATTATCTTTTCTACTCAATTAAACGTTCTGAAGCACCTAAATATAATTCCCTACTCTCTCATTCTCTGCTCCAATGTCAGAAGAAGAGGTTATCCTTCTCCTTGCAAGCATCAATACTTTTTTATATGTGTCCTTGATCCCACTTGTTCTCTTCTTTTCCTCTGGGAGCTTGCTTTTCTCTTTAATTTTCTACTTTTCTCTTTCCACACTCATCCTTTGAAAGTATTCATCTGTTCTGACAAAACTCCCAAGCTACCATCCCACTTCATAGCACTTCTCTCTTTCTTAGTCTTATTCCAATAAGAAACCATCTATAATCAATTTTTTTTCCAAATTTTTCAAGGATTTATTCAATCCTTTTCCTTTTTGACTGCTCTGTAACATTTGAAACTATTGACTATTTTAGTTGAATACTATCTTAACATGTCCTACCATGCCGGAAAACTTTGAGTATGATTTGACCATGGATGCTTTATCCCTTGATCAGCCAAAGTTTGGAAAACTCAATACCAGAGAGTTGGTCAGAAGATGACAATTTTGTTTTAGCCATTGCAACTCATGGAGACCACCAACTGTGCTATAATTATGGTATACTCTTCCTAAAAGGAATATCCATATGAATGAAAACACAGATCCCTGAAGTTCCAAAATGGCTATTAAAAAAAGTAGTTTTAAATCTTAATTGAAGCCCTTTGTATGTTCTACCACTGTTGAATTCAATCATTCATTCTATTATTTTGTCCACAAACATTTATTAAGCACTGATACAATGCTAGGGAAAACACAATGGAGACAGGTAGTTCGGGCAATGGTAGAGCACTGGCCCTGGAGTCAAGAGCACCTAAGTTAAAATATGGCCTCATTCTCTTACCATCTGTGTGACCTTATGCAGGTCATTTAACTCCAATTGCCATCTCCCTAATAAGCAAAATAAAAAGCAAACAAAAGAAACAAAAACAAAAAAGATATAATGATAAAGAAGATATAAGCTTTTCTCTCAAGGAGCAGAAAATTTGGAAGGATGATAGAACCCTTACACAAATAATTATAATGTAAAATTGACTATACAAGGGAATAAGAGGTACAATTCTTACAGCTGTAGATATGTGAATGCTATGATTAAATTTGCTGTGTTTGAAGACCTTGCCTGCAAGTTGTTTGTAGCCTGCCTATAACTGTGGGTGTCAAACATGTCTACCTGTTGTAGTTGTATATCAATATTTCCTCCCACCCCATGCTTTCTATGTTGCTAGAATGATGCTTCAAGATATCATTTCCAAACTTTTGCTGACCACCTTACTTTAGTTATTCTACTCTATTCTGCCCCATAACTGCTGTTTGGGTTACTCTTTCTAATATGTGCTTTGCACAAATCCTACCCATCACTGCTGGGATAGGGGTTTGGCAATGTCCTAGAATCTTGCTGTTGGCTGATAACTAGTTATACAGCTCAAGAAGGCAGATGTGAAGTCAGGAGCAGATCCAAGTTTCATGGGCAGAACAAACCCAGGTAATAACAATCCTCTATGGCCAGACTGGTGACTGACTCCATTTTGGAAAAGACATGCTTTTTTTTTTAGGTTTTTGCAAGGCAAATGGGGTTAAGTGGCTTGCCCAAGGCCACACAGCTAGGTAATTATTAAGTGTCTGAGACCAGATTTGAACCCAGGTACTACTGACTCCAAGGTCAATGCTTTATCCACTATGCCACCTAACTGCCCCCATGCTGTTTTTCTTGACCCACTATCGTTAGCACAGTACTTGGGTAAGAGTAAATATTTAATATTTTTTTCATTTATTCTACTACTTTTTATAGGAGTGATTCTTATTACACTATCAGCTTATATAGTAGAACTGATCAGGTAAGTACTTCTAGTTTCTAAATTCTGATGAAAATCTTTAATTGCATATAGAGTTGCAGGTAACTGTTATACAGGCAGCAGATTCTCTGTCTTCTACTTTTCTTTCTTTTTTTGGCAAAACAATTGGGTTAAGTGACTTGCCCAGGTTCATACAGCTAGTGTCAAGTGTCTGAGACTGGATTTGAACTCAGGTCCTCCTTTTCATTACAAAATGATAAAATGAGAGTCTGATATTTCCACCCCAATGAATGATGGGTTGTCAGGCTAGAGAGGATATTTTTGTTCAAGGTGGCATGATCTAGAGAATAGAATACTGGTCTTGAATTTCAGAAAGACTCTAATTCTACCTCAGATATTTAATAACTGTGAGGAAACTGGGCAAATCATTTATCTTCTTTAAGACTGTTTCCTCATTTGCTAAATGAAGATATTTTTTAAGCATTGCTTTTCCAAAATTTTTTTTAGGACCAATGAGATAAATTTCAGGCATTGATTATCATTAGACAGTAAGGTGCAATTCAGCATCTTTGTTTCTCATCTTGGGAGAATAAGAGGTCATCTCTCCTCTGGAATCTCCCTAAGTTATTTATCTTAACCTGAGTTTATTCTAGTTCCCCAAGAGACTTTGAGGAGGCAGTCCAGTTCTAAAGACTTTCCTAAGTCAATAAAATATTCACATTTATTTTTTTCTAGTGTTTCTTCATAGTGAGGAGGCAACTGGTCCTATATCAAAAACCCTTTATAAATTCAGTAGATAGATGAACCCACATCATGCAGATAATTCATCATCAACCTGGTCTTTGAAAAACCCCATAACAGACATAGGTTTTTAGGACAAAGAAAAGACATATATGATATAGGTACAGTGTTATGACTTTTTATACCTTTTAACCCAACCAATATATTCTCTTTTCCTTCTAATAGTACCTGGCACCCTCCAGGGATTCATCAGTGAATATCAAGACATGTTGGAGTCCCTTGAATATAGGGACTGAAACTCAACCATTTGTATGAAGGAAGTAATATCAGAGGAAGACTGAAAATCATATTCTAGGATATGGTAAGGAAATTTTACTCTAAAGTATTAGCAGTCACTCTCACCTTTTTCAAGATGGCTTTTAAAATCTAAAGGAGTGGGTTGGACATGAATTAAACTGTTTTAATGCCTTTCTCTTCAAGGTTGAATATTCAGGATTATGTCAACAGTTTTGTGGGACACATTTAGCTTTCTTGAATTCATGCTAGTTTATTGAAAGAGGATCTCTTCTAATTTTTATATACTAAAAGGGAGAAATTCTTCACTACATGCCATCTCTAAGTAGACATTTAGTCTTGTAATCTACAATATGAAGAGGAATGCTTATATCAAGGCATAAATATTAGGAGAAGGGGATGGGAAAGAAGAGAAGTATATAAGCTAAGAAGAAAATAAATGAAATGGGGAAATGGTTGAAAATAATTTACTTATTCTCTTTAAACATTTTTTTCAAAGAAAAAAACATTTTTTTCATATTTACATTCATTATGAAGCCATTTCAGACATGCTCTTAACTAGTTAGTGAAAAACTTCCCTCCAAGATTTTCTCAGCAACTAAGAGACCTTGCCCCTTGATAAAGGCAAAACGAGATCATTTCACAGTCAGTTAACATAATGGGATTCACCTCCTTGCACATTTCCCCCCTATCCCTAAAGCCATTCACAGAAATGTTAGCAAACCATTCCCAGGGACTCCAGTCAATTTTGCAGAGCCTCAAAAGAAAGTAGGTATGTAATTTTCCTCCTTCTGTTGGAGTCATTCTTAATCCAGAAATTTTAATCAAATGCCCTTTGCCTGCATGGCTAGGGAAGCAGTTGGGTCCTAAAGTCAGCCATCAGCTGATTCCCTAGCTAAGAATATAAGGTGAAAGTTCACTGACAAAGGTGGAAAGGTTAAAGAGAATAAGAGTCTAAGCGTCCACAGGGACCTCAGATCATGTACCAAGTCATAATTACATAAGCCATTACCACTGTTTGGATGAAAGAAATGACTGTGAACAGAATGTATAAGCCAGAGATAGGAAATATTTGGAGACATGTTTAAGAATGTGGGGACCACAGTGCCAAACTGTGCTGCATGGAAATCAAAGGTAGCTTGAAAAATGCTATGTCAAGGAAAAAATATTAGAATAGGAATGGGATGGGAAAGAAGAAAATTATGTATGCTAAGAAAATGAGCAAAATAATCTTTAATAAATATGTGGGTTTGAGGTAAATATAACAAGAAAGGTTTAAATCAGAAGTTGACTATCTGGAATTTATATAGTGTCAAAGATTAGTAGGTTAAAACCCAGAGGTTTTCTCCCAATATACTGTGCATATCCATAAATAGATCAGGGCAGATGCAGAATTTTCCAGTTTCTGCAGGGTAGCAGAAATAAAGGAGGGACTTCCTTCAAAATAGAAGGTTGAATATGTGATGACCTATGAACTTCAAACACTAGAGTCAGAGTTATTAGGAATAACATAATATACTACTATCTATCTGCTAAAATTCAGTTTACTTCAGAAGTCACTAAGACAATATTCAGGTACCTTCTGAGGCACTTTGACCATCTAATTTGATCTCTTCTCCTCAACCTGTAGTCCTAGATGTGCAGTTGAATTATGAGTTGGAAAGAGAGATTTAAAAAAAAAAAAAACCCTTCCCTTGTGCCCTAACCTGACCTGTGGTGATAAGGGAAGCTAGAATTTTGACATCAGAATCAGGTAGAACTGAGTTCATTTCTTGCCTTTACCACTTACTGACTCTATAACTGAGAAATGTGCTCCTTAACCTTCTAGTGATCCAGAGAATGATGTAAGTTGCAGATCAGCTATTTTATCTATGTTTTAAGGGAATCTCCCCCTCCAACTCTCCTGGAGTTCTTAGCATCAACAGAATAATAGGTCTGAGCCATTTAAAACAATTTCATGAGTTGGTCCAGAAACCTTTAGTCCTCTCTTATAGAATTTTGAATTATCAAAAAAGATTTTGCAAATGAATTGAGAATGGGGGGTGGAATTTCCCATTTATTTTAAATAAACCAATTTCTCTTTTAAATAAGAAAATGAATATTTGTCATATTAATATTCTTCTATAATCTTTGCTGTTGAAACAGATATTCAATAAAAGTAACTCTGCTGTTTTTCTAGGCAAATAATGGTTCCTAATGATGAGATACCAAAAAACAGCTTAGATAGACTTTAGTCAGTAGATTCTTTGCATCGGAGTGTTTCACCACCAATGGTTCAGTGTTCTCTCTCGTCCAACATAATTTTAAAAGAGGGTCTCTCAAATTCTGTTGAAAGAGAGAAAAGTGAGCCAAATTCAAAGTGTGCTATGAGTTAATTTGCTTAAAATCCTCCTTTTGTGTTTTTACATGCTTTGCCTAATGGCAATTATTCTCTATATTTATGGGCTATTATTTAAATGCAAAGCATGCTGATAAACCCAGGACATGGCTTCTTAGGTCCTTCTGTAGGGTCAGAGCTGATCCTTGTCCCAGATGCAGTTGCTAAGATTGTGCATCCTGTCTCCATTTCATTCAAGTAAACGAACACTCTTGCTTTTTTGTTTTTACAAAACATATGGCAATTGTTAGCCACGGAGACGGTTTCCTAACTGTAGAATAAATAACTATATCCGGTGTTTTGCATTTCCACTCCACAATGAAATGAGGGGCAAAAGGGAGCACCCATTAATTTATAATTAAACTGGTTAGGAAAAAGGAAGCACATGCTAGCAGATTGGTCCTCAGTGACTGATATGCTTGCTGCGGCTGAATCACCACCAGCAGATGATTTATTATTTTTACTAATGTTCCTCATTCCTGTTTCAGCTGCGAAGGTCACTGACAAAAGACAGAATCTGGGAAAGACATGATATAGTTTGACTTTGGGTTGTTGCTTTCCTCCCTCCTTTGCCCCCATAATTTTTTCGTGTGTGCCTAACTTTTAAATATTGACTCAAATGCTTACCAGTCTCAAATCTGACACTCACCAGACATAGCAGTGTTCTTGAGAAGATTAAAGGATTATTCACTCACTAGCTTAATCAGATTAATCAGAGATTTTGAACATGGTATCGAATGCTATCCACAAGAGGGGATACATGATTACCACATGCTAGACTAATTTAGGAAAGGGCTATTCTGACAGACACACATGGAAGTGAAGGCAATATTACTAGTCACTACATTTTTTAAAAAACATATGGTACCAGTGTATTGAAAGATATTTCTTTGTGGAGGTAATAAATGTTCCATAAATAGACACTGCATTTTAGCCAAAGAGATGAAAAAAAATAGCAAGTATGACTGAGTATATGTTTCCTAATGCTATTTAGAAATGTACTAGTATGTTCATTCCAGATTTCTCAAAATTTTTTTAGAATGATCTGATTATATTTACATATCATGCCTGAAATTGTCTCTTGATGTCTAATTTTTTTCCCATTTTTTCAAAATTTAGAGGAACAAAATTAGAAATGTGGATTTTACAATTTAAATTATAGGCTAGAAATAGGATTATCCTATGGAAAAAGAAACATTTCACATAATTTGCATGGTGTTGTATTAACTATTACAATATCAAATAGTTCTTTCCCTCCACCCCCATTTTTGGCAGCATCCTTAAATAGCATTCTTTTTATTCTATTATCTCCTTCTCTCTCCCTCCCTCCTTCCATCCCTTACTGCAAGATCAGAAAAGAGCTATAGGACTGAGTGACCTAGAAGAGGTATATACTAAGCCAGGATTGGAAAAAACAGTTCCTACGTGAGGGACCCATTTTTAAAAATCTTTTTTTAAGTTAGTGAATTTAAATGGATAAACTTGTAAATAGATTCTATGCTATTTTTGGAGAAACTATGACATTGTGAAGTTAGAGACCTCCAAGATAAGAAAAGAGATACATGATAAAGGAGTGAGCCCTTCTCTCACTTCTTTGGTTGAGTCCATGATCTGAAGTCACTTGAAAGATTGCTTAACAAGAACTGAACAACTGACATCATCATTTTAGGTTAAAACCCTATGGTTCCTGAGGTTTTTGGTTTTTCTACTTGGAACTACTTTAGTTTAAAATTTCTGTTAAAAATGTCAGTAGTAATCATGATAAGTTTTTAAAATAAACATGCACTTGTGATTTTCACTTATAAAGGGATTTGTACTTTTAAAATTTTTCTTACATATTGCTTTATCATCTTAACAATTCCAAGAAATATAGAGAACAATTTATGATACTCATTTTATAGAAGAGGAAATTGGGATATGGGTAACTTATTTTACTAAAGGTCTCAGTATTAGTCACTTGATAAAAATAGGAGTAATATTGAATGTTAGCACAATTAGGGAGGGAAGGTAATTCATCTGTGGGGTTAGAAATGAAGGAAATAAGCATTTATTAAGAACCTACTATTTGTCAGTCATCATGCTAAGTCCCAACAACTCTATGAGGTAGATACTATCTTTATCTCCCTTTGACAGTTGAAGAAACCAACACAGCCAGAGCTTAAATGACATAGCCACTTATGGCTACAACTTAGTAAGTGTTTGAGTTAGATTTGAACTTAGATCTCAATGATCTGTCCACTATCCCACCATCTAGTTCCCTTTTAGGCAACAGATGTTACCAATAGATAATTGAAAATTTGAGTCTATTTCCACTCTTAGACTGCAAAAATATCCAGAACTGTGACTGATATTCTAGTGGGATAGATGAATGAGTATGACAATTCAATCTGTGCCCAGGAAAGGAAGAAATAATAATTCCTTTCAGCTTATTGTTGTTGTTTCAGCCATTCTGACTCTTTATGATCCCATTTTGAGTATTTTTGGTTAAAGATATTGGAATTTTTTCCCCTCCAACTTATCTTACAGATGAGGAAGCTGAGGCAAATAGGTTAAGTGATTTGCCCAGTATCACAAATTGCTAAGTATATTTCTGAGCCTAGATTGGAACTCATAAAGATGAATCTCTCTGATTCTAAGCACTCTATCCACTGCTCTACCCTTCTTTCACTAGTGCGCATAAAAAAATTCAAGAGACAATACAAAATCATATTTTTCTGGTCCCGTAAAGTTTCAGATTTATTAATACAAGGTGGTCAAAGGTTATTTGTTAGTGAAATTACGATAAAGCTTATATTTCAAAGATCATAGAAAGCTCTGAAATTTGTGGACTGTTTTTTTTCTCATCCTAATAAAGTCTGCTTTGGGGGGGGCATTTGAATTTGACACTCCCAGCAATTAAGAAAGAGCAGGTTTGATGACAACTGATGAATAATGCATGAAGCAAACAAAATGACTTCTATGGTCTCTTAAACTCTAGGATTTTCTGATTTTAAGAAGTTTCATGTGTTTGTCAAGAACTCTCTTCTAATGGAACTATATGATAATCTTTACTGTCATAACTTCTTCAGATTGGAGGTCAGCAAAAATCCTGATGACTCAAAAACAAAAGTGTTAAATTAACTGACCCGATCATATTCTATTTTTTCTTTTTTAAATTTTTTCTGGCAAGGCTTTGGAATCAAGTGACTTGCCTAAAGTCACACAGCTAATATCTAGTTTCTGAGGCTGGATTTGATATTAGATCTCCCTGACTCCAGGACCAGTGCTCTATTCAGTATCACCTTGCTTCCCCTATTTACTTCTTAATGTGTATATTTTTTCACTCAGACAAAACAATGATTAATTAATTGATGATCAATTTTGCATGTTTGGACTAGACATGTGATTTCACTGTTAAAAGAAATTCCTACTGACAAAAATAGGCTGTAGCTTGTCAATTTAGAGAATTTAGAGAACTGACTAAAGGTTAAATAGTTTGCCCAGAGGGCCACAGCCACTATGTGTCAGAGGTTGAACTTGACCCAAATTTTCCTGACACTGTTCCACAGTGTCTTTTATTTGTATGACCAATGCAAATTAAAACAACTCTGAGCTTCCACCTCATACCTATCATATTGGCTAACATGAAAGAAAAGAAAAATAACAAAATGCTGGAGAAAATGTGGAATAATAGGAACATATTCATTGTTGGTGGAACTGTGAACTGATCTAATCATTTTGGGGTTTTTTTTGCAAGGCAGTGGGATTAAATGACTTGCCCAAGGTCACACAGCTAAGTAATTATTAAATATCTGAGGTCAAATTTGAATTCAGGTCCTCCTGACTCCAGGTCCTGTGCTCTATCCACTTCACCACCTAGCTGTCCCTGATCTAATCATTCTGAAACACAATGAAACTCTTCCCAAAGGAATATAAAACTGTTTATACCTTTGGATTTAGCAATATCATTGCCAGGTATGTGTACCAAGGAGATTAAAGGAAAAGGAAAAGGACCCATACTTAAAAAATATTTATTATTTTTCTTTTTTATGGTGGCAAAGTTTTGGAAAATGAGTGTTTACTCATCAATTGGGGAATGGCTGAACATGTTATGGTATATATTACTGATGAAACACTATTATAAGAAATTATATATAAGAAATTAAAAGGAAGATAGCTTCTGAAAAATGAAGAAAAATGAAGAGAATAGAATCAGAATATAGTGACAGCAATTTTGAAATGAAAATCAACTGTGAAAGTCTTAGCTACTCTCATCAATGCAATGACCCATGTTAATTCTGAAAGACTTGTGATGGACGCTGAGTACAAACTGAAGCCTATTTTTCCCACTTATTTTTCTTGCTTTTTTTTAACATAATAAATATGGAACTTGGGTTCACATGGGTTGGCCAAGAGAAGGTATTTCTATCCTTTAGATAGAAGTGAACTAATGCTGAAAATTTAATATCTCTGTGCCAAAGTCTGAAGGTCATGAAACCTCAGATAACAGAATGTTCTAACTCAAACAAAGCTTGGTGTCATTTGTCTAATAGCATTTCCAAAGTAAAATTATTCTAAAGGAAAGAGATAAATAAAAATGGAGAAAAAAAAGATATTAAGATCAACAATAGCTTCCTTGTTTAAGAGAATACATTTCATGAATGTGTTCACAGACTATGAATGATTTTTACCATTTGTATCTTTAATAAACAATCTTTTAAAACATGATTTGTTCATGATTTAAAAGAGAAACTTTATTTCAATGACAATATGAATCTAAGCTCTGGTTTTGGACCACCTATGTGTCAGAACAGGTGTCTAAGACAAGATGTTGGTTGGTTGTGAGCTCACAGGGCAAAGCTCAACTAATATAATCCTTCAAAAAATCATGGCTTCTTTTGATAACAAAGTAAACATAGATCCTATCCACACCTGCATTTTCATGCAGAAATAAAAAGATACATCTCTTCAGTGTTCCTACAGTGGGAGGAAAGGAGTGTGAATGGTAACATCACTAAATATTTTCTTCTGAAAACTCATTTGAGTTGAATCAAATTCAGTTTATATTTCTTTCTTAAATTGCATCTGGATATCACTTCTCTCTTTTTGAATTCATGAGTATAATTTTACTGAAGGTGAAAATAGGACTCAGTAAAGACCTGTGAGTTTTATAAACTTTTTATTAACTTTTATAAGCTCATTGGGACCAGGAACTGTTTTTATCTTTGTACTTCCTAGGATTGTGCTTGGAACTTACTAGGGGCTTAATAAATGCTTGTTGAATTAAAATGATCAAAATATGTCACATACATAATGAAATTAAACATGTAACCTATAAGGCTGGATCATTAAGAGTGTTTAATATAGGTGTTTGTGACTTTCTTAATTTGTATTCTATATAAATATTTTCTCCACAGTTAGATTGAAATAATTGATTTTTAGATTTAGACCTACTCTTCCTATAGACACTTACTTAAATGAAAAGCTGTCTTTAAGTAGGGAAACTAAGAAATTCATTTGGGGGTGGGGAGGATAATTATTCCTGTTTTATTTTTAAATCTCAACTTCATAGGATTTTTTTCTCTACCTTTGAATGTGATGGGACATGAAATCCCATGCAGTTTTTACCCATACTGTAGAACATGCTGTGGCAGCCACAACACTTATTGGGATGTCCTGTCCAAGTGAAAATAATGGATTTGAATAACTGCAGCTGTAGGATGGACTTGGCAGCTACTCTAAAGGAATGATCTAAAAAAGTTTGACTTTAAATGTGTGACACAATGAAAAACTTTTTATTGGAATCTATATTAGCTGAGATTTCTCCATTCCAATAAGGTTTTGGTTGGTAATAGAGGACAGGTATGACCTTGATTGTGAATGTATGTTATGAGAATTAAATTAGGTATGTAATACTTCCAGAGATACTTAATGAGTGAGTTTCCATGTATAGATAGCCAACAAATATGTGTGTGTGTGTGTGTGTGTGTGTGTGTGTGTGTGTGTGTGTGAAATTTCCACTTGAAGTTCCTCTTAGGACTCTTTATGAGTCTCTAATAGTGATAATTTTGCTTTGGGGAATGATGTGGGTTTCTTTACAAACAATTCCTCGATTTGCTTAGTTGCTGCTTTGGGTTGTGCTTGCTCAGTTATATAAACCTATTCCCAGCTCACCCCATTTATGCCTCTTTCCCAATGGGAAATTTATTAAAAGAAGCCATGATTTTTTGAAGGATTATATTAGTTGAGCTTTGCCCTGTGAGCTCACAACCAACCAACATCTTGTCTTAGACTCCTGTTCTGACACACAGGTGGTTCAAAACCAGAGCTTAGATTCATATTGCCATTGAAATAAAGTTTCCTCTTTTAAATCGTGTAATATTAAAGTAAAATCCCTTTTTTGGGGGGGTGAAGAATGAGACCAATTCAGTTGATAATTATAATCAGAAAAGAGACAAAACTATAATTATGTAGTTTTATTTTCAGGCAGCAGCCTCTCCTAATCTCTTAAAAATCAACACATTAATGATCTATTTGCAAACAAACTCATCTCTACCTAGTGCTGACAGTCAGGGAGGTAGGGGGTTAGGAGAAAGGGAGGGGAGGAGAGGACGAGGGATTGCTTTGCTGTTCAGTCTCTGCTTCTTTGCGCTCGGCTGATGGAATTATTGTTTATTTTTTTAATTTTCAGAGGTAGCTTGATGACAGCTGAAGAAGACTGTATTTGCTGAAGAGCAGCATGATGGTAGAGAAGAGCAGAGTTCCTGAGGGAGATCTAATGGTCCCTCTCCTTCCTGCACAGAGATAAAGACTTATAATAAGCGTGTATGTTCACCATCTGGCTCTGTGCATGTGGTCCTTATGGAGGCGAGAGCAGCACAATCTGTAAATGATCAGGAGCCATAGCGCTCTCTCCAGAGAATCCACGATGCAATCAAGGTGACAGATGGCATGGCCACTGCTGTGGCCTCATGGAGAAGATCAAAATCACCTTCAATAAACTCTGACTGGAATGGGCATGAGCACCTCAAAAAAGTCAGTTTGTCAGTCAAACTGCGACAGCAAGCTGCATTGGGGAAACATAGCGGCCAGCTCTCTGTTTTCAATCGTTTCCGTCTGACTGAGCCTGAACTATGATCTTTCTCAAATTGTCCTTTCTGTTTAGCTGAAGCAGGCCAGCAAATTGCCAGATTCATAGCTTTATTGAAGGAAATTGAAAACACGATGTCCTCAATTCGAGGGACACACAGCTGGCAGGTGCTTGGACACCCAAGCACAGAAAATGGACACTCCCTTCCCCCTTGTCTTGAGCCCAAGTTGGTTCAACTTTAAGGCAGGTTTAGAAAATGGAAATAAAATGCAAATGTATGCCGAGGCTGGCAGAGAGTGACTCGCAGTGGTTATGTGAATGGAAATGAACTTCTTGCAAATGTTGTTAAGTGTCATATACGTTAATGCAACCTGGCCTGGCTTAATGGGTGATCAGATGGATTTCTGTTGCCCTCTTTATTAAGCACGGCACACTTACTCATCTTATGTAGGTCACTTTGCCGCAGTGGACTTAGACACGAGGTGAATGAATGCCATTTGTCCTAAGCAACTTTAATAGTCTGAAGGGGTCAGCAAGCTTGGGCAAACCTAGATCTGTCCCCAGAAAATTATATTTATTTAAGGCTCAAATTAGACTCACATATCTAAGGAGATTAGCAAGAGACCCTTGCATCAGGATTAAAACAACAACAACAACAACATTCCTTCCTTTCTAAGAGAAGGAAATATATTAAATCCAAATTAGAGCTGAAGCAAATGTATTTAAGAGTGATTGATCTTAAGGAAAGTGAGATCTTTGTTTCTCTCCCTTTCTTCTGGCACAGTTCCATTCTTTTTCTTCCTTTGATCTTCTAAGGAATATGCATCCATATACATATATATATATATATATATATTACACATGTGTATATGTAATATATATGTATATATACACACCATTATTACTTTTCATATATATGTATATACACATTTGAAATACTTTTCCTAGGTAATAGAATTTGGGAATGAACAGAGAATTTTAGAACTCAGGGAATTGAACCATATCATTTTATAAGCTATGAAAATGCTGTGCAGAATAATTAATAATCAACATACAATGGATCTTTATTAAGCTCCTACTACATTCTAGAAATGTACTAAGTACTGAAATGGCTAAAGGACTTATCCATGATCATTTAGCTGATGATTTTCTAATTTGCTCTTTTCTGTAGTTAGGATTCTTAATGATGACAGAAAGATGGTCCTGGAGCTAGGAAGATAAGTGTTCAAATTCTGTTTCTGACATGAGTTGACTGTGTGACTGTATGACTGTGAGCCAGTTACTTAATCTCTCAGGGTCCTTGGAAACACTCAAGAATGAGCAAATGTTGATCTACATAGGTAGTGAGTTTCCTTATTTTGGAGTTCCAATATCAAAGTAATCACAGTACTAGTCCCTATTCCTAACTACAAAATGTCCTTCTTTTCACCGATTTGAGATTGTGAAAATTCTTAGAGGATCGAGCTTCTCATTTATTTGAAAGGTGCCAGGTTAAGTGACTCATGTTCATTTATTTAAAATCAAAATCTTGTTCATTTTTTCCCATTACACTTTGATATATGATGATAATACAAGCCAGATATACACATGCATTGATGCAGCCTAAAAAATTATAGAGTACTTGTTTCTTTATAGGAAATTTCCAGATAAGCATATAAATGACAGAATAATTAAAAACAAAATGCTTCATCCCTAACACACCAAAAGGAAAATGCTATTTTTTTAAAAAGAAAAATATCTTTGAATGACAAGAATGCCGCCCCCCCAAAAAACTAAAACCAAACTTCTCAACCTATGTTTTATGAACCTACAGTGAAACATTTACTGTTAAACATTTCAGTGTGGCATTTGGGGAGCTAGAAATAAATCTTAGTAAATAAGAGCTTATAATGGAATAGTTAATGATTAGTGGAATTGCTTATTATCCCAGAACCATAATAACTTTATGTAATGCTCCTTTAATATTTAGCTTCCCGCATTGCAGCCTCAATTTCACTGTGGGTAGCTAGCCAATAGCACACTGCACCCCCATCAAAATCAACTTCTCTGGAACATTGGGGCACAGACCTGTGAGCTGGTGATGACATACTGCGCCGTCACATGGGAGAGACTATTTGCATTCTCCATCTTGGCCTTTTGCTCTCTGGAATGACACGCTGTGTAATAGACATGTTCATGGGGTGGGGGGAGACATCTGTCATTCAGTAGCAGCTCCCACCCCCGGAATTAAGCAGCTGTGAATGGTGGGGTTCTAGAAAGCATTTTGTTTAGTTGGTTGAAGGCTGTGATGAAGAGGGGGAGGACCAGTGAGGAGAAGAGGGAAGGGCCAAATGTTCCAGGGCATGTTTCCATTGAAACTCCAGAAACTAGAACATGGCCCAGTGTCATAGGATTGGATTCCATTCCTCTCCCTGCAGACAATGGCATCCATTCAATTCCAAGAGTCTTAAGAGAAGCTACTGTCTTTAATTTTCTTTGTAACCCCATCTTTCTTTTAACTTTGTGTCCACAGCTTTCTTTTAACTTTCTTTGTAACCACAGTTTTCTTTTAATTCTCTTTGTATCCCCAGCTTTCAAAAGCAGTGCCTGCTCATTTGTTTCCTCATTTGTAAAGTGAAAGTGTTGGACTCTCTTATTTCATTCTTGCAACACTCTCCATTTTATAGAAACTGAGGCAAATGGAGCATAAATGACTTGCCTAGTGCTTTACAGTTAATGTCTGAGGCAGAATATGAGCTCAGATTTTCCTTATTCTATGTCTGTGGCACCTAGCTGTTCCTAAATAATCTTCATGGCCTCTTCAAACCCTAAATCTTATAATCCTAAATGGAACACTGCTGCTTTTATATTTAATTACAAAGAGTCTCCTCATTGATTATATGTTTGTTGATTCATTCATTTTGTTTTTGTTTTTGTTTTTAGATTTTTACAAGGCAAATGGGGTTAAGTGGCTTGCCCAAGGCCACACAGCTAGGTAATTATTAAGTGTCTGAGACTGGATTTGAACCCAGGTACTTATCTACTGCACAACCTAGCCTACCCGATTCATTCATTTTTGGAAGAGGAAAGGGAAGGCATCCCTTTCTTTTCAGATAACTTTCTATTATACTTAACTATCAAATGTAAATTGTTTTCCATTTGCCTCATCAATGACAATAGAAAAAAATACACCTGTTTTTTAAAGAATTATTGAGTCATTATTTAAGCACCAAGTCATACAGAGCTGTTATATAAGAGGTCAGGACAGGAGACTACTATTTTGCAAAAAGAGTTTTGAAGTCACAAGGCTGGAAACTAAAAAATCATAGGATATTAATGGCCTTGGTAAGGGCAATGAATTACATTTAGAGTTCTGATAGTAACTGGGAGGGAGATTATAAGGCATTATTTCTAGACAGCTATTGGAAATAAGGTCAGACACACCATTTAAGAACTTCCTATAAGCCTTTGGAGAAGAAAAAATGTTTATTATGATTAACTAATATGAATATGACATTCTTTGCTCAAAGGTTAACAGCTAAAATATTAATACTAGTGATTAGTTTATTTAATTTTGACCTTTCCATATAACTGTAGGATAACCACCAGGAAAAAGGTCAACATTAAAGTTTTGTATTCTAAATAAATTTGTATATGCATATTTCACAAATGAGGGTCATGGATTTAGAGTTGGGGGATCTTAGGAAGTCCATTTAATATAACTCTTATTTTATAGATAAGGACCTCTAACATGAGATCACAGGTGCAGGACTGGAAGGGACCTAGGGGCCATCTCTTCCAATCCCCTCATTTTTATAAATGAGGAAACTGAACAGGAATTTCACCTAATACTTCACACACCTTGTCTTTTTGCAAAGGTGCACTCAGTGTGATGCAGCATTTTTAAGATTTGGATCTGTAACTGAATTTAGTGGTTACATTCAGTGAAACTGCTTTTGGGGCAAGGGAATAAGCATTTAGTAAGAGTCTACTATTTGCCAGGCTATGTGTAACTAAATACTTTATACATATTACCTCAGTTGATCCTTTAATAACCCTAGAAGGTAGATGATGCTATCATCCTTATTTTACAGTAAGGAAACTGAAGCAGACAGAGTGGCCTGCCCAGGATCATACAGCCAGTGAATGTCTGAAGTCAGATTTTAACTTGGGCATTACTAACTCACAGAGGTAGTGTCAGCTTATTAAGGAAGTGGTGGCTATATGGAGATAAAGATGGATAGGCTGACTTGGTTTTTATCCACTCTTACTCAACTGTTACCATTTTATGAGCCAGGCTACTTTTTTTTTCCCTTGGGTGTGAATTTCTTTCCAGTTACTTCCTTTTCCCCCCTTCTCCTCTCAAGGAATGCTTTGTCTTTATTTTTTGGATAAAGAAAATCTTTGTTTGCTTTTAAAGGAAGCCTCAATTTGGTACTAGGTCAACTAGCTTTTGCCCCAGCCACTGATAATTCAGTACAAAGAGGAAAGCCTGCAAAGGTACATAGCATTTATAAAAAGAGAGAAAGCGTAAGGGGAAAAAAGAATGAAAATTACCCTTTGAGCTCTATTGTCCATCAGGAGTTTCAGGAACACAGGATCCAACATTTCCCCCCATATTTGTACTACCTTAGATTTGAACTAGATACTTACCTCTTTCTAGAGGTCTCCTCCCAGTTGCTGCTCCTCTGCAGCTTCCACACAGAACTCTGGGGTCAAAATCCCTTCAGATTGGAGGAGCCAGCTTGTCTATCAAAATCAGACCCTACTATCCTGGAGGGCAGGATGAAGCTTCCCCAGACACCTTAGGAGGGGAATGCTGTGAAATCATCACTGAAATTAGCAGGTATCCACCTTCCCAGATCCTGATATCCTTAGTGTCACTAAGAGGGATACTGAGATTCAAATTCAAACCCTCTGATGCTGATTTTATCACTTTCTCTTATTGCACAAACTGTACCAGTTTCAGTCACTCTTCAAAAAGGGGTCATGCTAAATGGGCATCACTGATTATTAGCAACTGCCTTAGTTGTAGCATGTCTAAGGAGGGTTAATTCACATCCACTGGATAGAGTATTGGGTCTAGAGTCAGAAAGACCAGAATTCATCTGTGACCTTAGATACTTTCTAGTTGTATGACCCTGGGCAAGTCACTTAATTCTATTTGCATCAGTTTTCTTATCTGTGAAATAATCTAGAGAAGGAAATGGCAAACCACTCCAGTATCTTTGCTAAGAAAACCCCAAAATGGGGTCACAAAGAGAGACACAACTAGGTGAAATGGCAACAACAATGGCTAACAATAAATTAGTTGTAAATATAATAAAGAAAATTGCTAGGTGGTACAGTGGATAGATTGCTAGATCTAGTTCATATTTGATCTGAGATATTCATTGGCTATGTGACACTGAGTAATAAAAAATTGTAATATAGGGATAATAGTAGCAACTTTGCATGATTGTTTTGGGGATCAAATGAGATAATATTTGTAATGCTTAGCATATTGTTGGCATACAGTAGGCAATTAATAGATGTTTACTCCCTTCTTTTTTTCCCCCAGAGCAGTTTAATTTGTTATTGTCTCTAAATTCAATTCCAGATCCCATTCTTAAGGATGTTTATTGCACTGAGTAAACTAGGCAAAAGGACAAATAGAAAAATTCATTTCACTTTCTTAGTTTTTATCTTTTTCTCTTATCTTGCAGGAGAACATAGAACTCATTGGCAGGAGGCTAAATTTAGTAGTTATAAATTATAATCTTTTATTCCTTGGTAACAACAAAACAATAACTCACTTTTGGAGTTTACAAAAAACTGTCTTCACAACAATCCAGTGCAAATCTTATTATCCATTTTGTTTACAAATGAATAAACTGAGACTCAAAGAATCTGAGATAACTTTGCTCTCATCAGGGGACATGAGTCCAGATTGTTTGATTCCAAGTCCTTTAAAACATGTGGGGTTTGTGAGAAAGTATCCCTAAATAAAAGAAAACTCTCATGTGACATTTGATCACAATTCTTTCTGATTTTGAATTAACTTTGTATAACATTCTGATCATGTAGGACAGATATTGTTTCAAATTAAGAGTCAAATAGGAACTTGACATATATGAAGTACAATTTTCAAGGCAGTTTCTGAAAAAGGGGACCAATAAGTGACTGACCTAGTAATCTAAAATTCTAACTAGAAATGATGAAAAATGTAAAAATTACAATAACAGGATGGGAGACACAAATAAAATATAAGGCTTAGTATTCATTTTTTGGAGGTAGGGGGAGGGAAGGGTGGGGGAATGGAAGAAGAAGAAGGTGTGTGTGTGTGTGTGTGTGTAACAGACAGAGATGAGTGGGGAGAGAGAGAGAGAGTTTATTTGAGTACTTGAAGGATTTGTGATTTCCTTGGGGTGAGTTCTTCTTTTGCCAGTGTGAACTTTTATACTCTCTAAAATGCAGAAAATTTTAAGGAACAGGAGGAGGGACAGAGACTGGAATTGTGAATACATCAGCTAGGAAGCTCCCTTCATCAATTCAAATCAGTATCTCTTCTACAACCTACATTTTTGTTTTGTTATTTCAGTCTTCTCCAACTCTTCTTGACTCCATTTTGGGGTTTTCTTGGGAAAGATGATGGAGTGGTTTGTCATTTCCTTCTCCTGTTTCTATTATAGATAAAGGAAAAAGAAGCAAATACAGTTAAGTGATATGCCCAGGGATCCATATCTAATAACTAGTGTCTGAAGCTAGATTTGAAGTTAGGAAGAGTAGTCTTTCTGACTGTAAGCCTGGTGCTCAGTCCAATGTACCATCAAGCTGCCCTTCTGCAACTTACAGTCTTAGAGAATTGCCTATCTTCTGAGCAACAAAATTATGGTGGGGGGAAAGTGGGATTAAGGATTTGACACAGCAACTACTAAATTCAAGGTCAGTTGGAGGCAGTTACACCAAGGTGCCTACAGCTGAAACTTTTCTCATCATTTTAAACTTAATTAAATTGATCTTCTAATGCAGATGTGACATTCCTGGTTGGTAATTCACCTGAAGCCAGAGTTTGTACTCCATGGACCTAGGTTTTGAAATCATTGAGTCACCTCTATGCCATGATAAGCAATAAGTAGGAAAATGGTACATGACATAGAGCCTGGACCTTTAATTTCCTTGGTTTAGATCAGAGATGTCAATTATTCATCTTCTGACTACACATGGCCCCATGAGTGTAGCTTGAATCTGGTTAAAATGTCATTAGGAACTACTTAACAAAATAAATAAAAATATAATAAACCATAATATTACATTTAAAAACTAAGTCATTATGTGGTCTGCAGGAATCTTTATGTGCAGTTTAATGGCTACCACTTATATTTGACTTGAGCATCACTAATTTAGGGAATGTCAGGAGAAAGAAATGGTTTTTACTAATTCAAGATGGAAATTTTTCTGCAGCATACAGTCTCATAGAATTTAAGAAGTTAAGTGATTTGTCTACATAATCTATGTGTATCAGGGGTAGGACTTAAATTCAGGTCTCCTTGGCTACAGTTTCAATTCTTTATTCATTACTCCAAGCTTCCCCTCAGTGGAAAGATCAATGCTTCAAATGGAAAGGACTTTCTTTGAATCATCTTTCTCCCCAAATAGTTCAGTGAGCTTGAAATTGCCCTTGTAGAGTACAAACTTTAGTTTAGTCTCACTCCTCCAAATCTTAAACTCTCACTTCCTTTTGAGTATGTTGTTTTGTCAAGTGAGAATGTTTATTAAATGGAAAACCAATTCATGTACATGCCATCTATGTCTTAACAGTAATGTCTCTTTGGTATGCAAAGAAAAATACTTAATAATTTTTATACACACACACACACAGACACACACATATATAAACTCAAACTTGAATTCTTACTGTCTGAAGTTCTTTTGCTATCTGCTCATTTCATCCAGAAGAGTGATAGCTAGACAGGATTGTAGTCACAGTAGAGAATTTGGGGTTATTGCTATATTTGCCTCAAACTCCAACTGGAAGCCTGCCCTCCTACAGCCATACCTCTGTGATCACTGGATTCGTAGTAGATACTTTTCATCCTCAGACTCCTGCTGAGGACCATCTTCTGTCAGAAGTAAGAAAGAAGAAATAGGTATACAGTGTCCTTTATGGTCACTTATTAACTGAATGAACCTGGACAAGTCACCTCACTTATGTCTTAGTTTCATAACTGGTAAAATGAAAATAATAATATTATCTCTCTACCAAGTTTGTTGTGAAGATAAAATAGGATAGCTGTAAAGTGCTTTGCAAAGTTTGAAACAGTATAATAGTAATAATAATTATAATTAATATTATTATTTTCCCTTCCTGTCATCTTCCTGATTTTCTTGACTTCAAAATTATGCCACTGCCACTGTCTCATTATTCAACTTTCCTTAATACCTGGGTCTACCTTATTTTGGAATGTCCTGCTATCCCTACAGCATACTCATGATTGAATATCTCTTCACAAAACTGGTCTGTTTCTCCCATTTGTGATTTCTAGTGTAACAGCACATCAAAATCATTATTAGTTGATTCAATGCTGATTGATAGCTCAGTCAGCTGGTGACATTGGTAGAAAGTAAGAAAGGGAGTGGTCTCTTGGTCATCCAGTTTTAATGTGCCCCATAACCATTTCTCTGAAAGCAGAATTCCTGCATATGGCCCTAGAGCAAAGTGAATGTGGGTGCTGAATACTGTCATTGAATGCTTTTCAAGCTGTTAGTGTGTTTCTGTGCAGATTTCATGATTTTTGTTTTTAAAAACCAGATTCTGTGACTTTTCAAAAATATCCTTTAAACAAAATATTTTTTATGGTGTGATATCTTGCTTAGAAAGGTTAATAAACATTTTTATAGGAAATACAAGTGATTCAATTCTGATTGCTAAGTGTTCATTCAAAATAATCTGCAATATTTTTCCTTGAATAAAATAAATGGTCCATGCATTTAAACTCTTTGCTCTCAGAATGAATATGCCAAGACATAGAGTTGGGAAGTGATAGGAGTCATATTTTAACAATTCAGCTGCCTTTTTGAAAAGATAAAAATAGGCCCAGAAAAGAAAAAAAGATTTAAATCCTGCCTCAGTAATTTACTGTGCCTTTGTTTCTTTATCTGCAAAACAAGGAAATTACTTCTGTGTGTGAGCTTCGTCATCCATAAATTAAGGATAGATACAATGATCTCCACAATCTCTTTCAATCGCTAAGATCCAATGAAGTATCATTAATTTGATATAACAGGTTTCATTGAAATTGTCCACAACAACACTTTCTTCAGTACCTGCCTATGAAGTCAATCACTCTTCATAGCCAAGAAGAATTCTCTTCATAGTAATTTCCATTATTTCTTACCTATCTTCAGAAGTTATTTATATGAAACACTTTAACCTTAGTAATAAAGAGTACATTTATATAGCATTTTAACTACTTTTGCTCACAACAGCCCTGTGAGGAAGATAGGTAGAGAGATGATTATTATTCCAATTTTTCAAATGAGAAAACTCCATCTCAGAACAATTGAAATGATTTACCCAGTTACACAGCTAGCAAGTGAAAGAAATGAGAGTCAAATTCAGATTTTCTTTAAATTGATTCCTCTTTCCACCACAACTATGCTACCTGTCTTATCTTGACTTTAGTTCTTTGTTACTCATGGTCTATTATGAATTTCTTCTGCAACAAAGCAAGCAAATTCTTTAAAAACTTTTTGCCTTCATATAGGTAGGTGAATATTTAAGAACACTAATTCAATTCAATTCAATTCAATTCAATAAACATACACTAAGTGCTAGCCACCTTGCTAAGAGAAAGACAGTTCTTCCCCTCAAGGGGTTTACATTCTAATAGGGTAAGAAAATACAGAAAAGAAAACTGAAAAATTGGAAGAAAGGGCATTAGGGAGAATCTCCTGTTGAGGTTTGATGTTCCAATGGAAATCAAACAGAGCTGCAGATTGAAAAATGGAGAACTACCTGGAAAATTCTGAACCCTCTATAAAGGAAGACTTTGGGAGGAGTTTATTACTCTATCTTCCAGCCCTCCAATCAGAAGGGAGAGGCAACTGTGGGAAGGGGTTGAGTATCTAAAGCTGAGTCAATCTGCATGATGATGAGATTTCAGATGATCAGCTTATCCTGGGGGAGGCATGATGTTCCACCATATGGAGACTGACTGGAGAAAGCTTTTGTTATGCTGTATTATTTGTTGTATAGCATTCATTGTTGCCATATCAAAAAGGAAAATAGAGGCGTTTGATCAGATGCTACATGAAAGCACATGACAAGGAAGGGTTTGAAATAGCAAAGCTGTTCCTATATTTCTAGTGACCCCCAGCCCCCACACATCCCGAGTAAGGCCTTTTGTTGACCTGGTCCTAGAGTATTCCCCAGGCTCTTTGCTGGGTACTCTGCTATTTACAAAGGAGAACTGAGGTGTAGCTGGAGATTGTCACAGTTCAGTATTACTGAAAATAACATTTTCAGAAAGCAGAAGTTGTATTTAAATAATCATCCATCCTGTTTCCAAAGAACTGTCCTAGTGGGGTCATTTACAATGCATCTGCATTTATAAATTTCATTCAGATCTGGCCATCAGCCAGTTGATAATACAGCTGGACACCTTTGTCCTAGGCCAGAGGACAAAATCGTCATACCAGCCCATGCGTCTTAATCTCTCCATTTTTGGATGAAGCTTGCAATAGGGGGAAAAGAACTAACTATGACCTCAGAGAACCTGGGTTTAAAAACCCACTTCTTATATTATGTAACCTATGTGATTTTGGGCAAGTCATCTATTTTCCTTGGCTCATTTTTTTATATATAAAATAAAATGCTTGAATTGTATAATTTCTGAAGACAAATTAAACTGGATCATCTGAGAAATCTTGACTAATTCTACTACATTCACTTTCACAACATTTCATAGCTGTCTTTAGATAGAGCCTTACCTTTTTTTTTACTAAACAATTTTGCTTATATGGTGAATTTGTTTTAGAGCTTGTAGTACAACTTTGTTTATATGAATATAGGCAACTACTAAGTCCAGATTTTGATGATCCTACAGAAAAGATTCAGAGATTTTTTTTCCTCTCTTCTTCTTAGTTCCTGAGTTTTTGATCCTTTCAACATTTTTAGTGTCAATGTCTGAAAGAACAAAGCAACAAACAGTGGTAGAGATATTGAAGTTGGGCCATTTTCATTTAATAGCTCTTGCAAAAATGATTGGTGAAATAGAGGGAATATTATTTTACCTGTAACAAAAGGTTTTAATCATTTATAAAATGACATTATATAAATAGCTGAATCCAAGATGCTATGGGATATTTTTAGAAAGAACCATTAAATAGAAACCAAAGGACTCACATCCAAATTGTCAGCTAACTAGATATGTATCCTGAACAAATCACATCAACTTTGGAGAATTCAATTTTTTAAATTTGTAATGTTATAATCTAGCAGGTGTGCCTAGATACTTATTTGAACCCCTTCTCATTATAGCATTTAGTCATTTTGAATTTTTCAAATATACAGAGGTGTTAGTCTATTAGAGACCAAGTAACTAAGGAAAGGAACTATAATGTCAGTCAAGAAATAGGGTTTCTTTTTTCTGGTTCTGCTCTTTAGTATATGATCTTGGGCAAGTCATTTCCCTCTGAGACTCAAATGAGAACACCTACTAACAGAGGAAGCTGGACATGATGATCCCTGCAGCTTTATAATTTGAAGTGGTATAGAGGCAGCTAGGTGATACAGTGGATAGGCTCTGGAGTCAGGAAGACCTGACTTCAAATCCAGCCTAAGTTACTTAATAGCTGGATAACATTGGGCAAGTCATTTAACCCTGTTTGCCTCATTTATTCATTTATAAAATGAGCTGGAGAAGGAAATGACAAACCACTCTAGTTTCTCTGTGATCACAGAGAGTCTAACATGACTGAATGAATTAAAAAATAAATTGATAGAGAAAATATACCATAAAGGTAAGGGCTAAAATCTTTATGCTAGCTCTATAATGATTTCTATTATGCAACTATGGACAAAACCTTGACCCATTCTGTGCATCTTATTCCCTTGCACAAAAGACATTCTTGATGGGAAGTGAAATACTTTGGCTTAAATTAATGTGCAACAGGTGATCATTGAGCATGGCTATAACAGTAAAAATGCAAGACCATTTCTTGATTATCAAGGAGGAATGATTATAAAAGACTATTTAAAATCATTTTGTGAATAAAAAGGGAGATATATACATTATTTGCAAATAGAATGATATCTAGTTTCAGTTATTGCTCAGTAAGTATTTTGCTATGGTCAGTTGTTCTGTTCACATAAAAGACAAAGTAGTTGGCTGCTCTTGACTACATGATATACTTTGAGTTTGATTTATGGTACTAGCCACCACCTTGAAATAAAATGATGAGTTGTATGAATTTTCAGGAGATATATCTTCTGTTTTTCTTAATAAATGTCTTTGGAATTGGGATATGGTCAAAGGTTAAAGAGCTATATGCTGGGTTTAAAAGATTGGAATACCTATATTCAGTCTCCATCCCCCAGGGAACTTTTAGACTTCTTTTTGGGTCAGAGAGAAGCATATTAATGGGATCAGGGAATCTCTTGAGAAACTTATATTAACCTTGACCTTTAATTCACCCATGCTTTTGCATAGCCTGAAAAAGGTGACCCTAATAATTTAACATACATGGTGATATTGTAGACTAAAATATAAAAGGCAGCTCCCGCCTCTAGGATTCAGAGTCTTTGGGCCAAATTTTCATAAGGAGATTGTGAGTTTGGCAATCACTGTGCCACATAGACCCATAGGCATTTGGGATTAGACAGCAGGTATCTATCTAAAACTGGTTATCATGCTTGTGGGATCACGTGTATGATAACCAGTTTTCATGCACATGCTCCTATGCAATCCCATCTTTGGGTGCACATTTAGAAGCTGCTGAGGGACTTGCTGGAAAGTCTGCTCTTATCAGAATGTCATTTTAAATGTTTAGGCATCTAGCACATTCAGTTCCTCTGAATGGAGACAGTGGGGGAGAAGGGGAGAGTTACACACCTGCCTCCTTTCTTCTTGTAGCTGATGCCTGAGGGAAGCAGGTTACCACTGTCCACAGTTCTTGCTCATATTGACATGTATGTATGTAGGACAAGAGACTGGAATCAAGCTCTGTGAAGGATAGAAACATTGCTCTGTATAATCAAAGGTAGTTTCTTTGTTTGGCAAACCACCCCTTTTGTATGCACATCATCCAGATGGCCATTTCAGTTTGTCTCCGGCTGTGAACCAAGCAATATGGCAACATTAACAGAAAAGAAACAATCCCTTCCCCCACCTTACCCCCACTTCTTTTCCCTTTACATAAATTATATATAGATAAACACCCATACTCTTAGGAAACAACCAATTTTTACAGTGATTTTATTTTATTCAACTTGTTTTCTTGAGTTGGGGAAAATGGACTTCAGAGTCCTGTTAAGGGAATGTGAGCTTTCTCTTCAGGGTGCAATTAGTTTCATATGTAGAAAGATAGGATGAATAGAAAACATATTCCATATTTAATTTAGAACTAAAATGAGAGTTGATGAGCAGTTCTATGTGCTTATGGGATATTGATTATATAGACCTATATTGTAGTTTGTTTAGACTGATGGTTATAAGTTGCTAAATATATTTCTGAATATTTAAATGTTATTATCCATGAGAAATGATGGATATGTAATAAAATATATACAAAATTTAAACATTAAAACATGATACTAGGCCAGCTAAGTGGCTCAGTGAATAGAGCACTGGTTCTGGAATCAGGAGTACCTGAGCTCAAATCTGACCTCAGACACTTAATAATTATCTAGCTGTGTGATCTTGGACAACCCCTTATTGCCCTTGCAAAAACCAAAAAAAAATGTGATGCTAGTATCCCTTCCAAAAACACAACATATAGCATGTTCAATTGATTTTCTATGACTTATATTTTTATTTTATATTCTATTTTTGTCATGTAAAAACAGATCCTGTTGCAAGGCAATATTACAAACATGTCAGGAAATGTAGAAACTGCTGGTTTTACTGGAACATTAATATTCCTATATTAATTGTATGACACCTTATGGATGGTTAGATGTAAGATGTTAAAATACCTCTTTGCTACATCAAGGCATATTTTTTTTCTAGAAAAACTTAAACTTCTATTTTTTTTTGCTTTAAGTTAACAAAATAGAACAAATTAAGCAATTAACTAGTCAACTTGGGAAGTATAGACAGAAAACCTGTATATTTATGAAGCCAAATACATCAATCAATCATCAAACTTTTATTAAGTGCTTACTGTATGCAGAGCACTGTATTCCCCATTTGCATGAGGTCCAAGTTTCATATGACTGGGTCCCTGTCCTTCTGGAGTTAATATTCCAATAGGGAGCTATGACAAATACAACTCACTATGTGCTAGCTATACTAGACCATCAGAGCTCAGTATTGAATTTGCTTTGGAAGTATTTTATTTGGAGTTAGTATTTTATTAGGAGATTAGAGATTACTAATATTGACTACATAGTTGACTTTATTTGGTTGTATAGGACTTTTCATGAACCTGCTTTGGGGGTTTTCTTGGCAAAGAAACTGAAGTGATTTGCCGTTTTCTTCTCCAGGTCATTTTGCAGATGAGGAAACTGAGGCAAAAAGGCTTAGTGACATGTCCAGCATCACATAGCTGAGGTCACATTTGAACTCAGATCCTCCTGACTCTAGGACTAGCATGCTATCTATTCACTGGAACATCTAACTGCCCATTGACCACAAAGGATTCAGGAAAAATCAGCAACCTTTTTCTTTCCTGATAATTTTAAAGTGATAGGCTTATTCAGCTCAGTCTACCCTGAGCTTCAGTTGTCTATTGAGAAAGTTGCATTATAGTCCATACTTGATGACAAGAAAAATGTTAGCCCAGCACTGAACTGGCCTATAATTACTATGAGAGGAAAGGCACCCAAGGATATCTAACTGATAAACCCTTGTAATGCTCTCATCAATATTAGGAAGTTAGATAAGTTTGATGACTGTTCTCAAAAATTATGCAACTTATCTTTAGGAAAAAAATAAATCTGTAAACATGTTCTTTTGACTGTGGGAAAGAAGCAAATTTTCCAGAAGTAAAAGCTTAAGAGAAAGCAATATTTATGATATGAGGGATATGATTACCTAATTTCTGGGAAAAGGAGGGATCCAGAATGAATATTAAGGTCTTGTCCCGGATGTTTACAGGACTAAATGAAAATTCTGCTTGAAATCTGAAGGAAGAAAAGTTCATTACCATCTACTGGCATAACAAAAGGCTTCCTGAAATTGATCTAGGCTATAAAGAATGTGGAGATGTTCAGAGGTTGGGCAATGTTAGCATCATGAATAAAGATGTTTTCATAACTTGACTGAGGGCACTTCTGTTACCAAGCTCCGGGATCATATGGTCCATATTTGATATTGGATCCTGACCCTAAAAGGTTCCTTTTGCTTTGTTGCTCCATGCAGAATCTGCTCTGGGAAAATGTCCAAATCCAGTGTATGTACAATTTCCTGGATTTCTACAAATGTAAGTAACAGTGTCTCCAGTTCCTGTTCAAGTTAGAACTCAAGAAAATAAATGTATATCAAGGACGCAGTTTATTTTGCCTCAAAAAAATGCAAAATGTGCTAAGGATTCACAGAATCTCACAGGGAAAAAAAGCTTAAAGCACTGAGTTGTGTATTCAGTTCTCCCTTTCTATTGGAATCTACTTTTACACCAGGGTCCTTACAGATTTCTGACACCCCTTCCACAACTTGCACTTCCTTAAGAAGAAAATTGATTTTAGGATTGATAGTGCCATTCCAGAAAACCTTTAGTTCATCCATAAGATTCTACACAGTTCCTTACAAACTCAGAGTGCCATTCTGGAGTCTGAACTCTCCCTGGAGAACAACACCTGCAGTTCCTGGATAGAATACTCCCCGTCAGAACTGAAATGAAGAGAAGGGAAATGAAGAGAAGTAATTTTTTATATAGCACTGGCTACTTAATAGGCTTTACAAATATTGTCTCATTTGATCCTTACAATGACATTTATATTGAGTGTCATTATCCTTATTTTACAAGTGAGGAAACTGGGACAAACAGTCTTATGTGACTTGCTTGGGTCTGAGGATGGAGTTGAACTTAAAGATTTCTGACTCCAGCCTTTGCACTCTACTTAGTGACTCATGGTAATATTGAGGAGTAAAGTCTAGATCTCTGACTCATCTAAGGTAGAACTATATTGTTGCTTTAGTCTTTTTTCTGTTTCCCCAACTACAGGAAGCATGTTGGCAATCTATTCTCTTCTCTAAAAAACATGCTATTTAGGAAATTCTCTTTAGAAGGTCAGATCCCCCAACTCAAACTTGGAGTTTCTCAAATGAAAGAAACTGATCCAGAATTCTCCTTTTCTTTGGTGTAGCATATATTCTATTATCATGCTAACTAGGAAATGTTTTCTCCTCAAACCAAGGGATAGGAGTTGAGGGAATGACTTTGTTTATGATCTCCTCTCCACCTAAAGGGGGAGTGCATATAGCTCTTCTATATTTCCTAATACCCCACTGTTCTCAAATCTGGTTCTGTCTTGGACTAGGAAAGTCCATATTCAAGCACCCTACAAACTGTGTATCAGCATATTTAAATCAAAAGCCCCAAATTTGAATTCTACTTGACATAGTTACTGGCAAAGATAAGTAATTTAAATTGTTGAATCCTATTTCCTCATCTGTAAAATGGCAATAATGGCAGAAACTATAGACCTTTAAAACAATTTATTACTTTAAAACAATTTATTATATCAATTTATTATATCAATATATTGGGGGTTGGTAATACTGTTGGTGTAGTTGCCCAAACTACCCCTATTTGTCCCTAAAGTTAAAAAAATGATCTTTAAGAATTGTTACATTCTCAAGTCCTACTTACTGTTATTTTCTGAATTCTCTCCAGGGATTCCTCCCCTTCCCTAAGGAAAAGTTAGGACCCCCAGCCAGGCTATCCCCAAAATGTTATTGTTTCTATTGTGGTACCATATTAATTGGGTGTGTCCTTGCTCTTCCTCATCCACAACTCACAGAAAGTAAACTGAGTGCTTATAATAGCTTTATTTGTGATGATATTGAATTGAAAATTCTCCATCATTTGGGAAATGACTGAACAAGTTTTAATGTAGGGTCAAGTCAATGACCTTTGAAAGGCATGTAATGACTTGCACCAAATGATAAAGAGTGAAGTTAGCAGAACCAAGAGAACATTATAGATAGTAACAGCAATATTGTTTTAAGAATGACTTTTAGAGGGGCAGCTAGGTAGCCTAGTGAATAAAACACCAAATCTGGAGTCAGGAGGACCCGAGTTCAAATTTGACCACAGACACGTAATAATTACCTAGCTGTGTGACCTTGGCTCAGTCACTTAACCCCCACTGCCTTGCAAAAAAACAAAATCAAAAAAAGAATGACTTTTTACCTACTAAGACGTTTTGACTATTACAAACATACAAATTAAAAATAAAGAACTTATGAAGAAAGATGGTATCTGCCTTCAGAGTAAGAATTGCTAAATAGCTATATAAAATAATTTTACATAATATGTATGTGTATGTATGTATGCATATATATGTGTATATATATATATATATATTTAGTGGTTGTAGATTTTTTTTTACTTGCATTTCCTGCTTTTTCACGCTTCTTATCTTTATGCATTTGTTACCGTTATATTAGGTTATGTTTTGCCATATTCTGCCCAGAAATGGCTCAGAAAAGATTTTCTTAAAGTGCTGAATTCAAGTTCAAAGTGATCTAGTTTGCAAAAATGAATGGAAAGCATGCTGCTGAATATCAGTTTGGTCTTCCTCCAAATGAGGAAACAATCCTCAATAGTATATATCTCTATCTCTATCTCTATCTCTATCTCTATCTCTATCTCTATCTCTATCTCTATCTCTATCTCTATCTCTATCTCTATCTCTACACTATATTTCCCCAAGTATAATATGCATTTTAATTTTGGGGGTCTACAATTTGAAAAAAAAAGAAGGTATTACATAAAGTTATTGAACTTAAATTTTATTCATCATGAAATTCAAAGACTTTCTGCCTTTCAGGCATCTTCTGGGCAAGTATGGTATGTAAATGCTTGCTTGCTCCTCTCCCTTTCATGAACCTGAAGCACCAAGTGTGTTCTCCTTTGAAATCAGTCACTTCTTTTTCATCAGCAATTCTTCTTGCCTCCTGAATTCCAATGCCCCTTTGCTCTTCAATCCATCTCTTCATGTCCCTCTCTAGATCAGGCCATTTGGCTGACTTGCTTCTCTCATTCTTCTGCTGTAGCATTTTCAGTAGGGTTTCTTCCTCCTGTAGCCTGTCTTGGATTGTTTCCTCATTTGGAGGAAGACCAAACTGATATTCAGCAGCATGATTTCCATTTACTTTTGCAAACTAGATCACTTTGAACTTGAATTCAGCACTTTAAGAAAATCTTTTCTGAGCCATTTCTGGTCAGAATGTGGCAAAACATAACCTAATATAACGGTAACAAATGCATAAAGATAAGAAGTGTGAAAAAGCAGGAAATTCAAGTAAAAAAATTCTACAACCACTGAATAAGATGGTCCCAGTTTTTAGACCCAAATTTTTCAAAAAAAAGGGTGAATCTTATACATGGGGAATTATGGTATATGTATACCTATTTGTGTCTAATGATAGCAACCTCTAGTGTGGGATAATGGGGGAAGGAAGAAAAAGAGAAATTTGCATGATAAATTTGCTGCATATTTAGAGGAAATAGCAGGTTGTACATGGTAGATTGAAATTTCATGTGCAATCATCTTCTTTTATTGTACTGTAGTATGGAAATTTTTTATTCTGTAAATTGAAAATAAAATGAATTTAAAAACATTTTTCACATTCAAAATGTTTAATCATCCTGAAACTAAGTTGGTGATTACTACCTCTCAACTTAGGTTCCTAAGAAAATACATGTAACTGTTGCCTCATTAATTCATACTTGAAGACCACCTATGTATCAGTCTGTTAGGATTTTCTTGGGTATGTGTTTAACTGGCATAGAATTGAAAACTCCAACATTACCTCCATGCCACAATGAAGCACAGGATTAGACAACATTATTTTTATATGAATCTACGTATACCCTCTTTTACTCTCAGCTTTGTAAAAATATAACCTTTCTTTTCTTTTTTTTCACATTTACTCTTTTTAAATTATTTTTATTTTATTTTTGTACAAATGATGTTTTTTATACATTACTAAAATATTCTTTTTTAAGAGTAAACATAATACCCCTCCCCTCAAAAATATAGATTCCCATGAGCAATAAAGTAAAGGAAAGAGGGAAAACTTAAAATTAAAATTAAAAAAATAATAATAGGGGCAGCTAGGTGGCACAGTGGACAGGGCACTGGCCCTGGAAGCAGGAGCACCTGAGTCCAAATCTGGCCCCAGACACCCAACAATCACCCAGTTGTGTGACCCTGAGTAAACCACCCCAACCCCATTGCCCTGCAAAATACAACAACAACATCAACAACAATAAAATAATAATAATAGTAATAGGGGCAGCCAGGTTGCACAGTGAATGGAGGACCAGCCCTGGAGTCAGGAGTACCTGGGTTAAAATCCTCCCTCAGACACCCAACAATCACCCAGCTGTGCAGCTCTGGGCAAGCCACCCAACCCCATTTGCTCCACAACCCCCCCAAATAATAATAATTAATAATAATAATAATAATAATAATAATAATAATAATAATAATAATAAATGTGCTTCAGTCTGTGTTCCAACACCACCAGCTCTGTCTTGGGTGGATCACATTCTTTATGATAAGTCCATCACAAAAGCTACTTCTATATTTGTCCACCGTTGCCATTGCTGATCGTAACTCCCTCCATTCATACTACCCCACTACCATACACTATATTTTCTCTCTCCTTTCACTCTGTCCCTCTTCTTAAATGTTCTGTAAGGTAGCTGAGTGGGGCAGAAGACTGATACCCAGCCCTGGGGGCAAGAGGCCCCGAATCCACATACCACCTCTAAGGCCCAGCAACCACCCAGCCCTGTGGTCCCGGATAGGCCATCCAATCCCAGCCCCTTGCAAAAAGTAAAAAAAAAAAATGTGTTATATCTGACTACTCTCCCCCACGGTCCACCCTCTCCTCCATCACTCATTACCCCCACCTTTCCCCGTCTCCCTTCTCTCCTTCTGACTCTAGATGTCTATACCCTATTGAGTATATATACTGTTTCCTCTCCGAGCCACGTCTGATGAGAGCAAAGATAACCTTTCTTTTCTATTATCATATCACAGGCATCATTAGTGATAGAAGGAAACTAGAAATAATAGATATAATGGCCTAATTGTTGCTCTCTCAACTGTACTTTATACCCTGACCATTATCTCCCAACTCCCATGATAGGTACCCATGATAGAGCTAAGTTCTTCTGACTTGTGTCACCCATGAGCATACTTTATAAATTGGTAAACCCTTTGTGGGCCAAAATGTTTCATTCAAGAGGATTGGCCTCTTGTTTTCTGTATCCTTTTAAGATACTCTATAGCATGTTAATTAAATGAGTACAGCACTACTCCCCAATGTGCTAGTTATTGGAATCACATCATATTCATCCATGTTGAACATATCTTGTTTCTACCATTACCAGAAATGTCATGTTGATATTAGAGATATTGATTTCTTTCTATATCAACAAACTTTGAATGTCTATTATTCAATTCTATAAGTATTTATTAAGTTATATACTATGCTTGTGCAATATCCTGTGGCTACAAAGACTAGCTAAGCACTGTGTTTAGCATGATGCTGGCTCATAGTAAGGGCTTAATAAATGTTTATTAATTATTTATTGCTTGATTAAATGGAAAGTGGTCTCTGCCCTCAAAGAACTTAATAACCTATTCTTCAACTTGTCATTTATGCTTGCAGATATTTGAGACAGAATAGAATTACTGTCATTTCCCCAATCTTAGTTACATTCTTTCCAATTATTGGTACCTTGGACATTTATTTACTGGGAAGGAAACCTCTAAAAATGAGCTTTAAGTTGTAACTTATGAACATTGCCACCTACTCCTTTATTCACATTACAATTTAGCATCATTCATACATACATACACAACAGTGTTCAGTTTCGGGCCTCATGGTTAAAGAAAAATATAGAGAAGGTGGAGAAAGTTCAGAGAACCCATAATATTAAAAGGGTAAGAAAGCAAGAACAATGAGAAAAGGTAATAGTACTTATAAAGCCTAGAGATTATGATGGATGATCAAATAGCTATTCTTAGTAGAGATAGCTATTCTTAATCCACTTGATTCAATTTCATTCAATAGAGTTCAACAGATATACTATTACTACTACATGTAAAAACACTGTATTAGTTTCTGACAAAGGTGAATAGGACATGTTCTTTATCCTTTAGTTATGGTCTAGTAGGCTACAAAATACAGTTATACAAATAACAATATAAAAGAGAAAATGCTACAGATATAGGAGTGTTTGTGAGATGCAAAGAAAGAAACTGCTTTGGAGAGAAACATGAGATCAGGAAAGTAAGTAAAATCTGAGATGGATCTGGAAGGATTGGGAGTACCTTAAGTCCACTTTAAGTGGGCAAATATTTGAGGTGATTAAAGATAAAGGTTGCAGAAAAAACAGGAGCTATTCAAGTAATAGTGATTGATACAGTATCACTGGACAGTAGAGTGTGGGAAAAGGACCCCCCAGAAAAAGAGGGTTTGGAGCAGGTAGATGGCACGGTGGATAGAGTGCCAGGTCTGAAGCCAAGAACACTCACATTTTTGAGTGTGAATCTGGCCTCAGATACTTACTAGCTATGTGATGGGCATGTCACTTAACCCTGTTTGCCTCAGTTTCCTTATATGTAAACTGAGTTGGAGAAAGAAGTAGCAAACCCTATAGTATCTCTGCCAAGAAAATCTCAGATAAGGTCAGGAAGAGTAAGGCATGCCTGAGAAATGATTAAACAAGAACAGCAACAATAACGAAGAGGGATTTGTCTCAAAACCTGCTGAATAATCCACCTTCTTTCCTTTCTTTTCCATTTTTTCTTCTTTTTAAAATAATGGTCATGCTAACATATAACAAATATTGGAATAAAGATCAGAGCAGCACATAGGATGTATATCTAGAATGTAATTCAGATATCATCCATTCTATAACCCTCTCATTTTAAAGGAAGGAAAGGAAAACCCAGAAAAGTCAAGTGATTTTGCTGAGTCCACACAGGTAATAAATAGCAGAGAAGTTTGAGTGCTTTGATTTCAAATTCTTTGCTTTATTTAGCACACCAAAAGAATGTATACTTATACAAAGAATATTATGAGAGACTAGTTATGATAGGTTCCTTTTTCCTGAAGATTAGTTCATTTTGTGAAATCAGGTAAGCATAAAAGTTCTAGAGCTAAATAACATTTCTTCTTTTCTTAGGAGATTATGTTCTTTAAGATTATTAGAATGGTTTGGATATGAGTACTATCAGAAGGACCCTAATTAATGAATTATTTGAAAGAAATAATTATAAAAACAATAATAAATTGTGTAGAAATGTTTTCATGGTCAAGGTAAAGGTCTAATTCAGTATCTTAATGATTTGGGAAACCAAAGTTAGAAAGGTCCCTGTAAAGTAACTTACCCAATATGTTTTCTCAATGTTTGTTTCCCTGTCTGCATTGTTTTTAGATACTTTCAATGTTTATGGAGACTATAGTAGTGACTGGCATTGGTATGCTAAGTACATATAGTAACAAAGAGTCAAAGAAAAAGAAAGACACATTAGGGAGAGGAAGAAGGGGAAGCAATGAAAAGGGTCTAGCTGTGTCTGAGTAGGCAAGAGAAGAGTCAAGTCTATTGGGAGAATGGGGAGAAGGAAAGTTAGACTTGTTGAAGCATATTGATGAGGCCTTTGTATCTTAGGTAGATCCTGACACATTAGATTGAACTAGGACAGGTGTGTCCAAACTGCAATTGCCGCTCTTGTTCTACAATTTCACTTGGATCAGCAGATTAGACACGCTTAATCTAGAAGATGATAATCCATCATACTTTTTTTGGTTGTTCTGACATTTTTTTTCAGTTGTGCCCAATCCTCTGAGAGAGCATTTGGGGTTTTCTTGGCAGAGATGGGGCCATTTCATTATCCTCATTATTCTACCAATGAAGAAATAGAGGCAAACAGAATTAAGTGACTTGCCAATGGTTACACAATTAGTAAGTATCTGAGGTTAGATTTGAATTCATGAACAAGTTCTGGTTCCAAGTCCAGTGCTCTATCCATTATCCTATTATACTTTTAAAGATTAAAAGATGTCCAAATAAGAAGATCCACTGGTTTTTTTCAGTACCTATTTTAATAATTAAGAATTTTGTTGGTTTATTTTTATTTATGTTTAACCCAAATATATTAGCATACAATTTTTTGGTATTAATAAGATCTAAAGTTCCTCCCTCACTCAACATACCCAACATAATATTTTCTCTTTTTCTAAGCTATATGTATTTAAATCTTAGTATTCTCATAATCATGTCACAACTGGAACAGATATTCTCCGTATACCTTTAGTCCAATTCACACACTCTCCTCAGTTTGGAAGATGGTACTTTGACTGTCCTTCATGGAGAAAACAGTTTGTTTGAATGATTTTTACTTCTTTTTTTCTGTTTCTCTTGTTTACTTTTGTCCTTACATGCCCCTTGAATGACTTTGCTTAGTTGGATGTCTTGCCAAGTTTCTTTTAAGCTGTTTTACCGTCCACTGCTTCTCTTTGCTTTATGAGATCATATTGCTCATAATCATCCATCATAGTACTTTGTAAGACTTTATATAAATGAGTTTATATTCTAACCTGGTGTTGCATTTGGCAGCCATCTCTCTTCATTTGGCAAATTAGGCAGATGTTTTGCTGACTAAGGCAAAAAAAAAACAAAAAAAATTTAAAAAAGACTGACTCTTTTATGGGCAGATGAACATCTCTAGTCCCTCAGAATTTTATTCAACCTTGTGCTGTTTAACAGTTATTGCTTAATTTAACTCATTCTTTATGGTTACTGGGAACTGCATTTGGTGGCAGCAGTGACAATAAGCATATTGCTTACTTTTGGAAAGTTCATGAATACTGCTGACAAGGAAAAGAAGAATTCTCACTTACCAGAAAGTGGTTACTTTAAGTGATACTATAAGCATTCACTGGATGCTGCAAATGTGCTAAGTACCCTCAAATATCCTGAAAGTTAGAATCTTCAGTGTAGTGAAGACACAGATTACAACTCCTTCATAGTCTCATTCTGTTCTTGTTCATAGACTCCTAGGTCCATAATTTTTAATATATCTTTCCCATTTTTCTTTTTCTTTTGGTGGGAAGGGTTTCTTTATTCATTTTAATCATTAAATGCCTATGGGATTACTTTGAGTAATTTGATGTCTTAATTGGGAAACTTCCAGTACATCTTCTGATACTACATGAGTACCAGTTATTATTTCTATTCTCATCTCATGACCATCTCATCTCCTTTTACTGGTCATACATCTCTCTTAAAATATCTTTTGTGCTGATCCTGTAATTGAATGTAAGCTACTAGAAAGCAGAGGATATTTCATTTTTTGGTCAGTTTATAATCATTTTCTCACCAGTCTGTATTCTGGACTTTGTCCAGAGAAATCTTTTCATGCTGGATCATTTTAGGCCTGGAAACCACATCTCAGAAGTACCCTCTGTCCTTAAAGGTTTTCTCTCTGATCATATGACTCCTATCACAACATATGTTTAAAAAGAGTACCCAGAGGAGTTTTTTCTTCGACTCTTACCAAGCTGAAAATGTTAGATTGTAATCTCCTTGAAGGGAGGGACAGTCTTTAGCCTGTTTTTTTGGTCCCGAACACTTAGGACAATGGAAATTACTTTAAAAAAATGTTGATTGATTGGTTGAAATCCAGGCTTTTCCATTATGCCCCTTCTCTCTTGCCAACTCTTTTCAATTTCCTTTTATTTTACTTTCCTACATTAGAATGTTGCTTGATTTGTTCCTGTTCTTTCTTCTCAAAAAGGACCAAAATGATATAACTATGTTGAAGTCAATGTACAGTGTATCAGATCTGACTGATCAGACCGGTTTGTTCTCTAAAGGTTCTATCACAGTTCAGACACAAATGGAATGGAGATGTTTCTAAATTTGTGCATCTCACATTTCTTTTGAGCTACTGCAATTCTGCTTCACTAATGGGGCACAGCATATTCTTTGATATGAATGGACCATGTTGGGTGTTCCTCTGCCAGTGCCTCCCATGTCATCAATCAGGTTCAAAGTTCTTTAGAGAGACCTTGAGAGTGCCTTTTTATTGCTTCTTCTGATGTCTATGTAAGCACCATAATGTGAGTTTTCCATGAAGCAGTCTTCTAGGCAAATGTGTATTTGGAATTCAAATAGCATGACCACCCCATTGAAGTTATGCTTTCCATAGAATAATATGAATGCTTGATTGTTTGAACCTGAGAAAGGTCCTGGCATGGTATTGATATACTGACCAAGTTTCACAGGCATACAATAATGAGATCAGCAAAATAGCTTTGTAGATCTTCAGTTTGGTAGTCAGTCTAGTACCTCTTCTTTCCTACAATTTCAGAACCTTCCAAAAATTGAACTACTCTGGCAATGCATGTGTCAACCTCATATCAATGTGTATATCACTGGAAAGTAGAATGCCACTGTAAGTGAACTTAGTCACAATATTCAATAATTCTCTATTTTCTCATGGTTTCACATATGGATGATGATGTTTGTCCTTCATTCCTAAAGGAGATCATGTCAGTAGGGGAGATGATTTTATGGCAAGCATGTGAATTGGATTTTAGTGAGGGGGTGCTGTGCTGTCACCAGCCTCACTTTCTTTCCCAGAGCCATCAAGGTCCAATATCAATATGATATGAATCAGTTAGAGATGAATCAGAATGACTGGAGATGACCCTGGATTTGAGGTAATTGCATTGTGACTTGCCTGAGGTTACACAGCTAATTAATTGTCAAGTGCCTGAGGACAGTTTTGAACTCATATTCTCCTCATTCCAAGGCCAGTGCTCTATCCACTGTGCCAACTAGTTGACCTCCACATATGGATAGAGTGGTGCTGGCTAATGGAGTACCTGTATTTATTTATTTATTTTTTTTGCTAGGCAATGGGGTTAAGTGGTTTGCCCAAGGCCTCACAGCTAGGTAATTAAGTGTCTGAGGTGGTATTTGAACTCAGGTTCTCCTGACTCCAGGGCTGGTGCTTTATCTACTGCGCCACCTACCTGTGTTTCTTTTAATATTGGTTGTTAGGTCAAAATTAACATAAGAAGCAGAGAATCAATTGATACTTTGTTGCATCTCAACTTCACAATCAACTGCAAACAGCCACTAATGGAGCTAACATTAGCATATAATTTTTTTTTTTCTGAAAACATCATGCTAAAAAGCAAGGGAACAAGCATATAGCCCTGCTTCACTCCTTTGGTGATCAGGAAAGAAAGAGTATTGTCAGTTTTCCAAAACCTATGCAATTTTCCTGTGATAAAAATTTGATGAAATTTCCCAAGTAACCAAATTTTGACATAATTTTCCACACACTCATGACTAACAGTATCAAAAGCCTTGGTCATATTTACAAACATTATATACAGACCTTTGTTCTGCTCTTGGTATTTTTCCTGGAGCTGTAGGTCAGCAAGCACTATAGCAACCATTCCTCTGCCCCCTCTGAAGTTACATTGGTTCTCAGGTAGGTGACCATCTTCCAAGATGAAGGATTGGCTTATTGAGGACTGTGGCAAGAATCTTGCCAATAATGACTAAAAGAGAGACCTGCCTATTTGTCAGAAGACAATCTATTTTCCTTTCCTTTATGGAGATAGATAATTGAGTTATTCTTTACTTTCTGGGGTATAACTTCCTCTTGCCTATATAACCTGTAAAATTTCAGTTAGTTATTGTTTGGCAATAGACCCCAACACAACCACCCCCACCTTGTGAATCTCAGCTGGAATTGAGTCAGCATAAGATGTTTTGCCATAGAAGGAGTCAAAAGGCATTAAAGACTTCTTCAGTTGGAAGTTTAGCTAGTAAGGGAATAACTTCAATTTGAGCTCTGCATTGAGACTGCAAACAGATTCAGCATTGAATGATAATGTTCTCTACTGAGAACACTTTGGAAGTGATCAGCCCATCTCTCTAGGATTATGTCTGATCAATATGATTCCATAACACTGAGTAGTTGAGATACATTATAGTTTTGGTTCATAAATCATATTCAGGGCATCATAAAAGTGCTTTAGATTGTCACTAATTTACTGAGCTCTGTTGTTTTTCCTTGTGCTTATTTTTGTCTTCCAAGCTTGTTGACTCACACACACATATAGGTTTTCAACTTCAAGGATTTTCCTATATCCATATTCCTTCCAACACATGTCGATACATGAGCAACATTTACTTATCTTCAAGGTATTATTATATGCTTACCACAAGACTACAATATAAGATAACAACCTTTCTTGTGTCACTTTTGAAAAACTTTAAAGTCATTGTAGCTAACTCCATTAGTGGACTCTAAAGAGAGGTTATGAGTTATTTTTTTAATCTAGTCACATCTTTCTTTTGCTTTCTGGTTTTATTTAGAGAAGAAATATCCTGTAATATGCCTAATTGTTTGCCCCTGGCTGATGAACTCACAATTAGCATGCCAACAATTTATGTTTATAAATGGTCCACAAAAATGCTTCAAGTCACCTACCCCCTGTGGACTGAAGTCTCTTTTATTTTTATTTTTGCAAGGCAATAGGGTTAAGTGACTTGTCCAAGATTACACAGCTAGGTAATTATTAAATGTCTGAGGCCATATTTGAACTCAGGTCCTCCTGACTCCAGAGCCGGTGCTCTATCAACTGCATCACTAAGCTTCCCCTGAAGTCTCTTTTGAGTTTTTGAACACCAATATGCTGAGGCAGAGACAAGATGGTAGAGCTAAGGTAGGTACTTTCCTGAGCCTTCTCAAATTTCTCTCCAAAATATTTAATACATCACTTCAAAATAAATTCTGGCAAGGCAAAACAAACAAAAGAAAAGGGTGTAACAATTTACCAGTCTAAGACAACTTAGAATGTTGTCAGGGAGTTTCACTGAGTTAAGGGTGGCTAGGTGACACGGGGTGGCTAGGCGCAGCAGTGATAGAGCACTGGCCCTGGAGTCAGGAGTACCTGAGTTCAAATCTGACCTCAGGCACTTAATAATTACCTAGCTGTGTAGCCTTGAGCAAGCCACTTAACCTCATTGCCTTGCAAAAAAACCCTAAAAATAAAGTGGTACACAGTTCAGTGCATACCAAAAGCAGACCACACCCCCAGGGAGGTAGCAGCATGACATACCCTGGCAAGCCAGCAGCAGGATTGCTTGGTAAACAGATAAGCCAGTAGCAGGATACACCCTGGCAAGCCAATAGCAGGCATTGGGGGTGACAGCTGGGACTTATAGAGCATTTTATAGATGGCTTATAGGCAATAAGGGGGTTAGTCAACAGATCAGGAGATTAAAGGGGACTCTGCTGGCATGGCATTCATGACTTTGTTGCATTGTTCATGTACAGTTTTGGGTCACAGGGTAGGGTTAAAGTCCCAGGGCAAGAAAATGCCCTAGCCTACTAAAGTTCAAAGTCATAGAGGAGGAGAATCTATATAGTTCTAGGTTGTAAAAGGATGCTTGAATTCTCTCAAAGACAATAGCACTGGACAGGAAAGCAGTGATTGTACTTGTCCTAAAAATCATGCAATCTGGAAAGAATTTAAAACTTATATTCCAGAACTTGCCTCTAAAACACCTATACAAAAATCCTGAAGATTGGATCAGTACTCCCTCCACTTTGGGAACAGAGTTCAACTTTACCTAAAGTTAGAGGACAAGTATCCCAAAGAGATCATAAAAAGGAAACAAGGACCTACATGTATAAAAATAGAAGGCCTTTCCATGTTGGTAAAATATTGAAACTTGTGGGAATGCCCATCAATTGAGGAATGGTTCAGCAAGCTGTTTCATGAATGTAATGGAATACTACTATGCAATCAGAAATTATGAACAAGCAGATTTAAAAAAAATCTGAAAATATCTGTATGTAATGCAAAGTGAAATGAACAGAAACAGGAAAACAATGTACTCAAGATCAGCATCATCGGGTGATGAGCAACTATGGTATGACTCAGCTCTTCTCAGCAACATTGATCCAACAAGTACAAAGGACTCATGAAAGACAATGCTATCCATATCCAGATGATGGACTCTGAATGCAGATTAAAGCATATTTTTAAAACTACATTAATCTTACTTGTATTTTTTCCACTTTGATCTATTTCTTCTTCCACATCTGAGACTAATATGGAAATGTGTTTCACAAGATAGCACATGCATAAACTATATCAAACTGTTTAACATTTTCAGAAGAGGGAAGAGAGAAAAAAATTTGAAATTCAAAATCCTGTAAAAATGAATGTTAAAAATTTTCTTGATTTGTAATTGGGGGAGCTCAAGAGCAAGAGATGGAAAGAAAAATTCCATTTAAAATAACTATAGACAACATCAAATACTTGGGAATCTACCTCCTGAGATAGACCCAGAAACTGTAGGAATTATAAAGTACTTCTCACCCAAATAAATGGAAAAATGAAATGCAAAATGGCAATTCTGCCCAAATTAAATTACTTATTCAGTGCCATACCAATCAAAATACCAAATAACTACTTTCTGGAGCTAAAAAAAATAATAACAAAATTCATCTGAAGCAACAAAAGGGAAAAATAGCAAGGGAACTGATGAAAAAAATGTAAAGTGACCTAGCTCTACCAGATCTAAAGATATACTATAAAATGACAGTCATCAAAACTGCCTGGTACTGGTTAAGAAATAGAATAATGGATCAGTGGATTAGGCTAGGTTCAAAAGAAGTTGCAGTAAATGACTACAGCAATCTACTATGACAAATCCATCAAATTCTGGGATAAGAACTCACTATTTGACAAAAATTGTTGGGAAAACTGGAAAATAGTATGGCAGAAACTTGGCATAGATCCATATCTCACATCCTATACCAAAATTAGGTCAAAATGGATACAGGATTTAGACATAAAGAGTGATACCATGGATAAATTAAGAAACCAAGAAATTATGTATCAGATTTATGGAAAGAGGATAAATTTATGACCAAACAAGAATTAGAGCACATTACAAATGGCAAAAATGAATGATTTTTTACTATTTTAAAAAATTTTTTGCACTAACAAAATCAATATTACCAAAATTACAAAGATATGAAATTGGGGGAAAATAAAATACTATTTAAAAAAATTGGGGGTCAAGAAACAGGCTGAAAAAACAAATGAGCAACAACAACCAAAAGAACCTGAAATTTACTACAGAACATTACTATGGTGATGAGAAAGATCAAAACACAAAGAAGGAAGATGGTGGCAGGAGAAGAATCTCTCTTAGGTGCCCTCTCCAAAATATTTCCAAAACCTTAAAATTATGACTCTAATTAAATTTTTGAGAGACAGAACTCACAGAAAGATCCAGTGAGACAATTCTCCAGCCCAAGCTAATCTGGAAAATTGTGGAAAAACTCTCTTCCATGGGGTTGAAGGGGTGACCATGCCAGAGTGAAGGAACTTCAGCCTCCTGTTCCTGGGAGCAGTGGCTCCTGGCAACAGAAGCAGTTTCCTGACCTGTACCCCAGGAGCACCAAGCACAACTTAGAAGATCAGCAGGGAGACCTCTGAAAAAACAGGCACAAAGCCCAGGCCCTCAGCATGGTTGCAGCACTCAGTACAGCAACCCAGGTTCAGGAAATGGAAGCAGGCTGGTGGGGTCACCCAGCAGGAGCTTCCAGGAAGCTACACCCTGTGTGCTCAGTCCACCAAAGGTAAGGTAGTGGAGGGAGACTGCCGGGGTCTGTCCTCTGTCCCTGGAATAGGACTCTGGGACTTTGAGCACATTCAGACCCTGGTCACAGTCTAGGCCCCCGTTAGAGCAGGCCCCCCCCCCCCGCCACACACACACACACACATTCCCGTGTCAGAGGGGTGAGCTTGTGGTCATTCACAGACCAGGAGAGCAGTCAGAGCTTCACACACTGAGGATCTTGCAGGTGGTGTTCCAATAATACTCAAAAGCTCAAAAAGCACCCCAAAACCAGGCACAGGCTGGGGAAATGAGTAAACAGAAGAAAAAAGAGGAACCTGACCATAGACAATTAGTTTGGTCTCATGGAGGACCAAAATACTCAATCTAAAGATGAGAAAGTTCAAGCTTCTGCATCTAAAGACTACAAAAAATATAGAAGTTGGGCTCAAGTGATGACAAAGCTCAAAAAAGATTTTGAAAATCAAGTAAGGGAGATAGAAGAAAAATTGGGGAAAGAAATGAGAGAGATTCAGGAAAAACATGAAAATGAAGTCAGCAGCTTAGTCAAAGAGATCCAAAAAAAATGCTGAAGAAAATAACATGTTACGGGCAGCTTGGTGGCATAGTGGATAAAGCACTGGCCCTGGAGTCAGGAGTACCTGGGTTCGAGTCCGGTCTCAGACACTTAATAATTACCTAGCTGTGTGGCCTTGGGCAAGCCACGTAACCCCGTTTGCCTTACCAAAAAAAAAAAAAAAACCTAAAAAAATAAAAAAAATAACATGTTAAAAGCTAGCTTAGGTCAAATGGATAAAACAGTTCAAAAAGTTATTGAGGAGAAGAAGGCTTTAAAAAATCAGAATTGGCCAGATGGCAAAGGGGATAAGAAAGTTCTTTGAGGAAAACAAATCTATCAGATGTAGAATGGAGATAAAGGAAGCCGATGACTTTGTGAGAAATCAAGACACAATAATTCAACAACAAAAGAATGAAAAGTTAGAAGAAAATGTGAACTATCTCATTGAAAAAGTAACTGATCTGGAAAATAGATTCAGGAAAGATAATTTTTAAATTATTGGGATAACTGAAAATCATGATCAATAAAAGAGTCTTGAACTCATTTTTTAAAGAATTCCTACAAGAAAATTGCCCTGATATCCTAGAAGCAGAGGGTAAAAATAGGAATTGATAGAATCTACCAATCTCCCCCAGAAAGAGATCCAAGAGAAACCAACCCCCCCCCCCAGAAATATTATAGCCAAGTTTCAGAATCCCTAAGTCAAAGAGAAAATATTACAGGCATCCAGAAGGACACAGTTCAAATATAAGGGATCACACAGGACTTAGCAGCAACAACATTAAGGGCTTGTAGGGCTTGGAATATGATATTCTGGAAGGCAAAAGAGCTTGAAATGTAACCGAGAATCAACTACCCAGCAAAACTGAACATCCTCTTCCAGGGGAAAAGGTGGACTTTCAATGAAACAGGAGAATTTCAAATGTTCCTGTTGAAATGACCAGAGCTGAACAAAAAAGTTTGACCTTCAGTTACAGGGCTCAGGTGAAGCATAGAGATTGGAGGAGAAGGGTAAATTATGAGGGACTTAATGATGATGAGCTGCATGTATTCCTGCGTGGAAAGATGATGCTGACAATAATTAAATGAACCTTCTCATTTATTAGAGCAGATAGAAGGAGCTTTTATAGATGAAGCACAGGAGAAAGCTGAATTTGAAGATATTATATATTGAAAAAATGGAGTCAGTGGGGGAAAGGGAAATGTACTGGGAGTAAGTGAAAGGAGAGGTAGAACAGGCTAAGATATTTCATATAAAAGATATGGAATGGTATGGAAGGGGGAAGGTGAGGGGAATGATGGAACCTTCATTCTCAGACAGGAAACAACATACAGATACAATAGGGTATAGACATCTAAGAGGAAAAAGGAGAGAAGGGGCACAAGGGAAAGGGGGGGATGTAGGTGATTGAGGAGAGGTTAGATCATATGAGAGGATAGTCAGACATAACACATTTCTTTTTTACTTTGTGCAAGATTCTGGGATTGGGTGGCCTGTCTGGGACCATGGGACTGGGTGGTTGCTGGGTCTCTGGGTTGGGATGTGGGCTTGAGACTCTTGGCCCCAAGGTTGGTGCTCTGTTCTGTGCCACTTGGCTGCCCCCAGCACATTTTTGAAGAGGGACAGTGTGAAAGGGGAGAGAAAATGTAATAGATGGTAGTGAGGGGGAATAGATGGGTAGTGGATTAAGGGAATTATAATCTGCAACAGCAACTGTGGAAAAATATGGAAGTAACTTCTTTGATGGACTTATGGTAAAGAAAGTGATCAACCTGAGACAGAGCTGATGGTATCAGAACACAGACTGAAACACATTTTTTTCTCTTTCTTTTACTTTATTTATCATGAGGTTTTATATTTTTGTGGGGGAGGGGGTATTATGTTTACTCTTAAACATGAATATTTTAGTAATGTATAAATAAAGTCTTAAAAAACACAAGGGAGATAACTGGCTAAATATCTACATCAATTGCAGTTTCCAAGAAGAAGAGGTAAAAAAAGATTTTAAGTCAAATAAGAGATATGGAAGAAAAATTTGGAAAAGAAATGAGTGTGTTGCAAGAGAATCATTAAAAGAGTCATCAGCTAGTGAAGGAAAACAAAAAATGGGAAAAGATGTACAAAAACTGGTTGAAGAAAAAATTTCTTACAAAGCAGAATTGGCAAAAAGGAAAAGGAGATACAAAAACTTCATGAAAAAAATATTTCCTCAAAAATTAGAAACAGACCAAGGGGAACTAGTGCCTCCATGAGTCATCAAGAAGCAATAAAACAAATCAAAAGAATGAAAAAATAGAAGAAAATGTAAAATGTCTCACTGAAAAAACAAGGGGAAATTACTTAAGAATTATTGGACTAACTGAAATCATGATCAAAAAAGGACTCTAAACATATTTTTAAGAAATTATTTAGGAAAATGCTTTAATATTCTAGAAATAAATGGTAAAATAGAAATTGAAAGACTCCATTGATCATCTCCTGAAAAAAGATCCCAAAATGAAAACTCCCAGGAATTTTATAGCTAAATTCCAGAACTGCAAGTTCTAAGAGGAAATACTACAAGAAACTTGAAAGAATCAAATGAAATATCACGGAGTCACATTCAGGATAACAGAGGATTTACAACCTGCTACATTAAAAAAAAATTAGATGGCCTGGCATTTAATATTCCAGAGGGCAAAAGAGCTAGAATTACAACCATGAATAACCTACTCTGCATAACTGAGCATAATCCTTCATGGGAGTGAGAAGGGCAATGAGATTTAATAAATAAAGAACTTTCAAGCATTCCTGATGAAAAGACTAGAACTGAAAAAAAATGATTTTCAAATAGAAGACAAAAGAGGTGTATAAAAAAAAGTAAACAGAAAAGAAATTACAAGGGATTCAATAAAATAGACAGAGAGACAGAGAAAGACAAATGGAGACAGACACACAGAAAGACAAAGAAAGAGGAAAGCAAAAGAGAGAGAAGGGCAAATAGGGGAAAATAGGATGGGGGAAATTCATAGCTAGTAATTACAGCTGTGAATGCAAGTGTGATGAACTCACCTATAAAACAGAAGCAGGTAATATGGGGTGGATAAATAAACCAGAATCTAATAAAATGTATCATGTTTAAGCAGAAGTAAAAAAAATCATGATGTCATCTAAGCAAAAGCAAAAATAGATCTAATTAAAAAACATAAGCAAGGAAACTCCTTCTTGCCTGCAGTTACCAGACAATGAAGTTACATCAGTGCTAAACATCTATATATCAAATAGTTTAGTATCCCAATTCTTAAAGGAAAAAGTTAAATTAGTTACGGGATGAAATAGACAGTAAATTATACTAGTGAAGGAACTCATCTTTTCCCTTTCAAACATAAAAAACCTATCCAACTTATAAAAAAGTTAAAACAGAATTTTAGAGGTTAAATATGACAGATCCCTGGAGAAAATGGAATGAAAATAAAAAGGAATATGCCTTTTCCCCAGCAGTACATGGTGGCATCCACATAAAATGTAATCATTTATTAGGACATTAAAAACCTCATAATCAAATGCAAAAGCCAAAATAGTAAATGAATCCTTTTTTTAGATGCATTTAATAAAACCTACATTCAATAAAGGACCTTGGAAAGAGATGAAATTAATTAGAAACTAAATCCTCTAATCCAAAAGAAAGAACACATTAAAGAAAAAATTAAAGAAATAGTAAATAATTTCCTTAAAGAGATTGACAACAATAAGACAACAGACCAAAATTGGGAATGCAGCCTAGAAATATGTAGGGGAAAATTTATATCTCTGAATGCTTACACCACTAAAATGGAGAAATAGCAGATCAATGAATTGGGCATGCCACTAAAATGCTCCCACAAAACTGTATCATTGAGAAATGAGACCTTTATCACAGATATTTCCATAAACATTGCTTTCCAACTTAGTTTTTCCTATAATCTTGTTTTCATTGATTTTGTTTATTCAAAAGTTTTTAAATTTAATACAATCAAAAATTACCTCCTTTTGATTATAGTATTCAGGTAATACAATAATTCTGATATTTTCTTTCTTGGATCTGCTTTCCAAGTCAGTTGTTTTTTCCAATGAGGTAACTGTAAAACATTTTTTTCTATTTTTTTCATTCTTTTGATTTTTTTTGATTGATTTTTGATGTCTCATCGAGTCATCGGCTTCTACTTTTTCTTGTTAGCTTTTGTACCTTCTTTTTTATTTGGACCATTGTACTTTTGAAGGAACTGGGTTTTTTTAAATGAATTTTTCCATTTCCTCTGCCATTTTGACTGATTCTACTTTTTCAGTAGTCGTTTTCCTTTTGCAAGCCATTGACTCTTTTTTCATAATTCTCTTGCATCATTCTCATTTATTTTCCAATTTTTTTCTATCACTCATTAAATTTTTTAAAAAATTTTTAAGGTCCTTTTTGAGCTCTTCCAAGACTTCTTTCTGGACTTAAGACCATATCCTTTAGAGTTTTGCCCATAGCTGTTTGGACATTGTTGTACTCTTCTGACTTTGTGCCACAGTGATAACTTTCTATAGTCAGGTTCGTTTTTATTTGTTAGTTTTTTTAAATAATCTTTTTTTGGCCTTTTCCTTTCTTTTAAATTGGAGCTCTGCTACAGGTTTCTTGTGCTAGAAGCTACTAGCCCTGGAAGTTTAATTGGTATTTACATTGATGTTGCCCTTGTTTTTGGTACTAGATTGAGGGGATGGGACTGCTGGGGGTTATAAATCTGATAATTTACCTGGTACTAAGTTCAGGTCCCAGTTCTAGTATCTGCCATGTGCTGAGTCCAGCAGAGTGCTTCTGCATTTGGAGATTCCTGTTAGCCTCCACTGGAACACTTGGTGGATTCTGGTACTTGTGGCTGTCTTTTTTGCTTGGCTATACTGGGTTATGTGTGGGTCCTGGTACTGGTTTTAAGCCTGTCTGCTCAAGCACTTATTGGGTGGTGCCTACCTCTTTGCCTTGGGTTATGCTGAAGTATGTGGTGGTCCATCCACTGATGACTTCCTCTTTGTCCAGACTATGCCGAAGCACAAATGGAGCTTATGTTGGCCCATTCTCCTGGCTGTGCCGAGACATATGGGGTGCTATGGTACTCATTTTTGCCTTCCACACCACACTGGGGTTTAGGATTTGTTCCTGGTTTGTTGGGATATTTCTTTTCCTAGACTGTACTCTCCTTTCCTCAAATGAGACAGACCAACCTTTAATGTTTCTCTGCCTACAAGATTATTTCATACCATCTTTTTTCTGGTTCTTCTGTTCTGGGATTTGCTTTTTTGGTACTATTTAATGGTTGTTTGGAGGTTGATATAGGTGAGTGATGATGATTTCATTCTTACTCCAACTACATAACATTACTACTTGGCTTCTAAAATTTTCTTTCTAATAAATTTTGATGCAAAAATTTTAAATAAAATATTAACAAGGAGATTACAGCATTGTGTCACAAGGATCATTCTCTATGACCAGACAGAATTTATACCAGGAATGCAGGATTGGATCATTATTAGGAAAACTGTCAGCAAAATTGACCATATCAGTAACAAAAGTAACAAAAATTATGTGATTACTTGATTAGATGTAGAAAAGCTTTTGAAAAAATATGACTCATTTTTATTTAAAAAAATAGAATAACTAAAAAGCATATGAATAAATATAGATTTCTTTAAAATGACAAGTAATATTTATTTGAAATGATTAGCAAGCATAATCTGTAATGGAGCTATTAGAAACTTTCCCTATGTTATTGGGGCAAAGCAAAGAGGCCCATTATTACCAATATTTTTCAGTATTATAATGGAAATGGTACATATATATCATTAAGATAAGTAAAAGAAATCAAACGAATTAAAATAGGCAAGGAGGAAATAAATCTATTACTCTTTTCAGATGATATGATGATGTATCTGAAGGAGGCTAGAGAATCAACTAAAAACTAGTTGAAATAATTCACAAGTTTAGCAAAGTTAAAGTATATAAAATAAAACCACATAAATTATCAGAATTTCTTTATCTTACCAAAAAGTTCAACAACAAGAGATAGAAAGAAAAATTCCATTTAAAATACCTGTAGAAAGTATAAAAAACTTGGGGAGACTACCAACCAAAACAAACCAAGAAATTTTATGAATACAGTTACACTAATAAAGTTAGATCTGAACAATTTAGAAAAAAATATTAATTGCTCATGGGTTGGTCGAGCCAAAGTAATAAAAATGACAATCTATTTAAACTAATCATTAAATTAATTTATATTGACATTCCAATCAAACAAACAAAATAAAAATTATTTTATAGATCTAGAAAAATGATAAAATTTATCTGGATAAACAAAAAGATCAAGAATATCAATGGAATTAATGAAAATGGGCAAAGCCACTCCAGATTTCAAACTATTTAAAACAGTAATTATCAAAATGATCTGGTACAGTCTAAGACATAATGTAGTGGATCAGTGTAATAGAATTGCTACCCAGTACACAGAATGTAATCACCAAGGTAATATAATGTTAAATAAACACAAAGATCCCAGTTTGGGGGACAAAAATTGACTAAAACTTTTAGGAAAATGAAAAACAGTTTGCCAGAAATTGGTTTAGGCCAATAGCTCACATCATATACCAAGATTAAGTTGAAATGAGCATGTGATTTAATCATTTGGGGTGATACCATAAGCAAATCTGGGAAGCATGAAATAGTTTTACCTATCAGATGTACACCCATAGGTATAGGGAAGATAAGGGAAGAACTTAAGAGCAAAGAGAGAGTGCATCACGGAATATAAAATTGATAATTTTAATAACATTAAATTAAAAGGGTTTTACATGAACAAAATCACTGCAGCCAAGATTAGAAGGAAAGTAGAAAATAGGGAAAAATTATAGTTTCTCTGAATAAGGCCTCATCACTTGAGTATATAGAGAACTAAGTCAAATTTATTGGAATATGAGTTATTCCTCAGTTAATAAATGTCAAAGAGTATGAACTGGAAGTTTTCAGATTATTGATCAGGATTTTCTAAAGTCATTTGAAAAAATTCTTTATGAAATTATTGAATAGAGAACTGCAAATCAAAACAATTCTGAGGTACCATCTCACACCTATCAGATGGACAAATGTGACAGAAAAGGAAAATGACAAATGTTGGAGGGAGGGAAAATTGGGAAATCAATACATTGTTGGTAGAATTGTGAACTGATTCAACCATTATGGAATGCACTTTGGAACTATGTTTAAAAGGCTTAAAATTATGCTTATCCTTTGACCCAGCAATAGCACAACTAGTTCTGTGTACCAAAGAGATTAAAAAACAGACATAAACAAAAAAAAAAAGAGAAAAAGACCTATACGTATGTATATTTACAACCATTCTTTTTTGTTTTGGCAAATGATTGGCAATTGAGGAAGTGTCCATCAATTTGGGAATAGTAGGAAATGTGATATAGGATTGTTTTGGAAAACTATTGTGTATATGAAATGATTACCAGAATATGCTCAGAAAAACCTGTAAAGATTTATATTAACTGATGCAAAGTCTAGTGAATAGAATCAGGAGAATATTGTACATAGTAATAGCAATATTGTCCAATGATGAACTATGAAGGATTTAGTTGTTCTCAGTAATACAACAATCCAAGACAATTCTGAAGGACTTGTGATGAAAAATGATTTCTATCTCCAGGGAAAGAATTGTAGAGTCAGATTTGACTCTGCAGATTGAAACATACTAATTTTAATTGTATTTTTTCCTGATCTGTTTCCTTTTATAAAATGACTAATATGGAAATATGTTTGGTATGACTTCATATGTATAATCTATATCAAATTGCTTGCCATCTTAGGGAGGGGGAAAGTGTGGGAGGGAAGGAGAGAACCTAGAATTCAAAATTAAAAAAAAAATCAATGTTAATTGTTTTTAAAAGTAATTGAAACAAAAATACAATTTTTTTTAAAAAGAAAGTTAATCTGTTTTAAATAGTAGTTCATTTCTTTTCTTTTCTTTTAGTTTTTGCAAGGCAATGGGGTTAAGTGACTTGACCACGGCCACACAGGTAGGCAATTATTAAGTGTCTGAGGCCGGATTTGAACTCAGGTACTCCTGACTCCAGGGCCAGTGCTCTATCCACTGTGTCGCCTAGCTTCCCCGTCCATTTCTTTTCAATCATTTAATTAAACTTATTTAGCTCAATTGCTTGCATAATTATAAATCACTTGTGCCTAAGAATTACAATACTGCTACTTAATTTTCAACAAAACTTTTGAACCTTTTCACCAAATTTGTGCTTTATATGTATAATTGTATTCTAAGCCCTAAAGGTTTGAATTTGTATGGACACTCAGCTCACAAGAGTGGAGGAAATTCTACATTTGACAAAACAGTTTCCCTCACATCCCAAGGGACAAAGCAAATAAAGACCACCTGCTTTCCAGTCTATTATGCTTTCTGGGTTGCAGAGATAATGAATCTGAAATGAATTACAATATTTTCCTGTTTAAAATATAAAATGATGGTTACAATAAGTACGCTTTCTGACATTACTGGAAATAAAAGCATTGGCAGTAGAAAACAATGGAAAATGTCATTGATTCTATGCCTTAAATAATAATAGACGAATAAAGATAAGGGTCTAAATTTAGATAGAAACATTTAAATTTATATGATTTGGAGAAAGAAAAGTCCTTAGAAATCTCATAGATCCATACCTCTCATTTTATAGAAAAAAACCAAAGAATTGCTATGGGATTTAAGTTAAATTAAAAGGAAAAATTTCTTTATAGTAAAAAACTAATATTTAGATGATGACCAAAATTTATTTTAATATAAATTTTAAACAATGTGGATTACTAAAATGGAAATATCTTTTCCCCTTTGCTAGGATAATCTAGACATAGATTTTTTTTTTTGTCATGAAAGTTTTTTAGTATGACAGAGACATCATACAATTTTTATGATCTTGGTCTTTCTTTCTTGCCTTTGTACAAGGCCAAAAGAGAAACATTTGCAACTTTTACAACCCTTAAGCGGACTCCAGGAATATCACTAACAGCATGACCTTTTAGACCAAATCCAGCAACTAAAACTTCATCATTTTCCTCAATAAAATTCAAGCAGCCGGCATTGAGAACAAAGGCAGTGATTTTTTTTTTTTTTTGCCATTCTTAATCAACTGGACTCTCACACACTTCCTGATGGCAGAATTGGGCTGCTTGGCTTCTTCACCAACTTTTTCCAAGACAATCCCTTTGGCATGAGATGCTCCTCCAAATGGATTGGCCTTCAAGGCAGTTCCCAAATGTTCTTTCTTACATTGTTTGGCATGCCACTTTTGGTCTTTCCTGTGGCTGCGGAGCTTCCTAGCAGTACAAAGACCATGGCACTTACCCATGCTGCCACCATCCAGGCCAAGAGAACAGGGAGAAGGCTAGACATAGTTTTTTTTTGAATATATGAAAGATTGGACTGGAGTTGATGTAGTAGAGGTAACTAGGTGGCTTACATTCTTGTCTTTGTTGCCATCAACTTTTTTGGTGACCATTGAAAAGCCATTTCACTCTTCTGAGAGTCAGTTTGCTCATCCGTGAAATGAGATTCTTAAGGATGCTGATTTATTGATTTATTGACAAAGTGCCAAAATGTTTAGTTGGGTGGGACAGGTGTAGTGTTTTCATGTCTAAAATGTTGCCATCAAAGATTGTACCCTGATTATAAGGGTGCAGGGCTCAGAAGCTAGCTGTCATGTTTGTTGTTCACTTGTTTTTCAGTTGACGGTGGTCGCATTTGGGATTTTCTTGTCAAAGACACTGGAGTGGTTTGCCATTTCCTTCTTCAGATCATTTTACAAATGAGAAAATGGAGGCAAATAGTCTTACTTAATCCTTGCTCATGGTCACAAAGCTAGTGAGTGTTGAGGATAGATTTGAAATCAGGAAGATGAATCTTACTGACTGCAGGTCTGTGCTGTCCAATCACCCTAGCCTTGTGCTAACTATAGCAATAATGCCTGTTCAGGAGGACTTTCTACAAGGTTCACACACTTCATTGAGTTAAAACTATTTATTGGCAAAAATCCTCAGTGAAAACATATTATTACCATTAGTTCCCATATTTCTGAATACTTGTTTATATCATGTCATGGTAAATCTTTATGAGAAGAATTAATAATGTTTCTATGAAATACTTGGTTGGATGGAGGACAGGAACAGTCTTAAGTGCCATAATTGGGTCTGGAATCTGTTGCCTTAAAGGTTCTTCTTGGGTCTTTTCATGCATGTCAGGAACTAAGTGACAAAGGTGAAGTGATTCAGAGGTCTACCTGAATGTGCAAATCCTGGTATAGATGCTATAAGTGTGATCTGAACCATAATAAAGACTTTCACTATCATGAAGTAAATGAAAACATTATAATAATAAAGACTTTCACTATCATAAAAAAATGAAAACATTATAATGTGTAGTCATACTAATTCTCTGATAGTACTTAAATAAGGGCATACTCTTTTGGTTATGTTTTAAAGAAACCAGAGTATGAAGTCATAAATCAATCATGTTGTAGAATTATAACTCATCTTCCTCAAGGCAGATTAAATAACAACTACTTTGGGACAGGGCTATTTATTTCAAAGGGGGAAAAGCACAAAAAAAGGAAGTGATTTCAAGAAATAGCAGTGGGCAGGGTGGCTAGGTGATACAGTGGATAGAGCACTGGCCCTGGAATGAGGAGTACCTGAGTTTGGATATAGCCTCAGACACTTAATAATTATCTAGCTGTGTGGCTTTGGGCAAGCCACTTAACCCCATTTGCCTTGCAAAAAAAAACCCCTAAAAAAAGTGGTTCTTTAAAAAAAATAGCAGTGGGTAGCTATGATTGGGGGAATATGCTAAATCATGAAATGGAGATGTCACATTAACAATATTTTATAGAAGTTTCCATTGGCCATGTTTCCTGGGCACTTTCAAGAAAAACAAAAACAAAACAAAAATTGAAAAAATTAGAGAATATTTCTTTAATCTCAATATGGTTGTATGCTTCTTTCTTAGCACTTGCAAAGCACTTCTTATCTCATTTTTAATAATATAATTTTATACTTTGCCACTTTTATTTGTTTTGTTAGTTTTATTGTTGTCTGATTAGAGATAGCAGAAGGCTTTCTTGAAGATTGGCTGTGGAGGAATGAAGATGGTTATGAGATTCATGGCAGAAATAGGAATCTCTACCTATGGAAAAGCATAGAGGCAACAATAACCAGGACAGAGTCCCAAGTTTGGATTCAGGAAGATCTAAATTTAAATTTGGCCTCAGATACTTATCGTGTGACTCTGGGCAAGTCACTTAACCATGTTTGCCTCAGTTTCTTATTCTGTAAAATGAGCTGGAGAAGGAGATAGCAAACCATTCTAGTATCTTTATGAAAAACAAATAAACAAAAAAGAAATAGACACAAGAAGAATCAGTCAGGGGCGGCTAGGTGGTGTAGTGGATAGAGCACTGGCCCTGGAGTCAGGAGTACCTGAGTTCAAATCTGGCCTCAGACACTTAATAATCACCTAGCTGTGTGGTCTTGGGCAAGTCACTTAACCCCATTGCCTTGTAAAAACATAAAAAAAGGAATCAGTCACAAATGAAACAACTGAACAGTAATAAAAATTCAACTTCAGAAAGCATAAAATTTCTTTATTATAGGACATTCTCATGAGATTAATTTTAAAAAAATATAAAATCCTATAGAAACGCAAATCATGAAATGGGAAGAACTATAATGTATGAATTAAGATATGCTTTGAATATCTTATCTAAACAGTAAAAGTTAAGGATTCAAAATACATCTTGCACTTCAGATAGCTTTTATTTTTCACATTAGTTCTAATAAGTTGTCTTCAGAACCTCTCCATTAGATAACAGAATTTAAGCCCTATGTGATAGCCTCTCATCATCTTTGAGAGGTCTGGTAATCAAGATCCAAATATTTTATGAAAATTTTATCTTTCCTGGAATTTTAGTCAGATGTACATTTGTAGAAAACTGACAGAAAACAGACAAAAGTTTTTGCATTTTCTTCACATTTCTTAAGGAATACTTTACATTTTCCAAAAATATCAATAACATTTCATAAAGTTCTCTCAGTAGTTTTATCCTCTTCCATTTAACTAGGAGCCCACTGTCTGACTGATATCAGGCTCCTTGCTTGTGATGGGTTGTTAGTTGTTGCTGTTATTGTTATTCAATCATTTCAGTCATGTCCAAATCTCTGCAACCATGTTTTGGATTTTCTTGGTAAAGATACTGGAGTGGTTTGCCATTTCCTTCTCCAATTAATTATACAGATGAGGACATTGAGACAACGAAGGTTAAGTGACTTGCTAGGATAATTCAGTAAGTGTTTGAGCCAAATTTGAACTCAGGTTATCCTGAGTCTAGGCTTAGCAACCTATCCATTATTAAAACAAGCAAAGAATATCTTGAAGGAACTGGTTGACTTAAAAAGGAAACATAAGAAAATTAACTGTCCAAACACAATTTGAAATAGACATGTTAGCTTTTCTTTAAAGTTCTCCTCTCTTCCAAACATACCAGAAGACTTACGGTTAAAGTACAGTCTGAAACATATAGTATGCTTCTTCTCAAACCCTCCTCTAAGTCTAATCTGTTGATACCTTCTATAGAAGCTATCAATAGATCATCCTATAAATGCTACTTAATATAGATCATCTTGCATGTTTGTGTATACTTTTTTGATTCCACCACCACCATGGTGCAGGCCATCGTAACCTCACAACTCGACTATACCAATAGCCTTTTGTTTGGAAACTGAGACAATCAGGGTTAAGTGACTTGCCCAGAGTCACTCAGCTAGTAAGTGTCTGAGGCTTGATTTGAACTCAGGTTATCCTGAGTCCAGGCTTCACACTCTATTCACTATACCACCTATGTTAAAACAAGCAAAAGATATCTTGTTTTTTAGGATTTTTTTTTTGCAAGGCAAATGGGGTTAAGTGGCTTGCCCAAGGCCACACAGCTAGGTGATTATTAAGTGTCTGAGACCGGATTTGAACTCAGGTACTTCTGACTTCAGGGCCAGTGCTCTATCTACTGTGCCACCTAGCTGCCCCTAAGCAAAAGATATCTTGAAGGAATTGATCTGACTTAAAAAGGAAACATATAAGAAAATTAACTAACTATAATCTAAAACAAACATACTATCTTTCCTTTAAAGTTCTCCTCTCTTCCGAACATACCAGAAGATTTACTATCTGAAAGAAATAGCATCCTTCTCCTCAACGCCCCCACCATGTCTAATCTGTTGCCACATTCAGTAGATGCTATCTATATAATCCTGTATGTATGTGTCCTTTTTTTATTTTTTGACACACCATCACTATAGAGCAGGCCATCATAATCTCACAGCTGGACTATTCCAATAGTTTTTTGGTTGGTTTCCCCTCAAATCTCTTCCCATTTCAATCATCTTCCTATTAAAGTATCTTCCTAAAGTGCAGATCTGCCCATGTCATGTCATTATTTAATAAACCCTAGTGACTCCTGTTTACTACTAGGAAAAATATAAAATTAATCTCTTCACAACTTAGTTCCTTTTTACTTTTCCAGTCTTCTTATACCTTATTCTTTTCCAAATCTTCTGTGATCCAGTGACAATGGCATTCTTGCAGTTTGCAGAAGACACTATCTATATCTATCTATCTATCTATCTATCTATCTATCTATCTATCTATCTATCTATCTAAATACACACACACACACACACACACACACACAAACACACACACACACACACACAGTTTTTTGTGACACATTTAAGGTTTCCATCTCCAGATCATATTACAGATGAGGAGGTAAGGCAATCAGGGTTAAGTGACTTACCCCAGGATTACACAGCTAGTAGGTATCTGAGGTCCAATTTGAACTCACAAGAATGAGTCTTTCTGACTCTAGACATAGTCTTTTTTCCACTGTGCCACTTTGCTGTCATCTATCTATCTATCTATCTATCTATCTATCTATCTTTTCTTTATGCATAGTTAGTTGCATTAAACTATAATTTTCTTGAGAGCAGGGACTTTATTTTTCTTTGGGTTTTCTACACTTGGTACAATTTCAGGCACAGAATAGGTAGAATATATATTGACTTAAAATTTAAAAATTTTTCTTCAGTACTTTTATAAAAATCTCATACAGAGAATATTTTCTATGGGTTTCAGAAATTACAAAGCTCACTTAAATTGCTTTATATGGCCTCAGAGATTTACATTAAAGCTAATAGCTGGGTTTGGAATTTGTAGAAGTTTGGTATTCCTGAGATTTCTTGTTAGATGATGCAACAAGCAGGCAAGCAAAGTTATATGTACACAAAATACCTTATCCTATCAAAAACTGCTAGACTTTGTCTGAAATAGAGTAAAGAGTAGAAAATCACAAAACATTTTTTCTACAGGGGTGTAGGGTCCTACTTCAGGACTCTTACAAACTTCTCCAGGCAAGCCTGGAGGGGCAGGAGGCAAGGATTACAAAGGAGATAAGTACATCTAGATCTCCAAGTGCTCCGTTTATTTAACAAAACATCAGTGTCTAAATACCTTTCCAGTGTCAGATCCACTCTAATGCCACTCCCATGGCACTTAATAGAACAAGGCTCTGATCTTCAAAGACACCAGGTGAAGATAATTTACAAAGTTCCCATACACAATGGTTCCCAACATATAGGTATAAGAGTATTTAGCCTAAGTGACTCCATATTAAAGTACTATCAGTATATGACATCAAACTATAACTGAACAATATAAGGTTTATATTGATCTCATAAATGTATCCCAAATAAGTCCCCATAGTGTAGCACTTAGCACCACTGGTGCCACCCAAATCACCTTCATATTCACATTCACAGATTGACTTCTCTCAGGGGGCAGTAGCTATCTTGGGTAGTGATTACACTTTTAGGAGGTTATATGCCTAACACTGTAGCTTCTCAGTCCAATGGGTACACTTCTCATTAATCTCCTGTCAGTAGACTCAAATCATTCCTTTTTCAAAAATTAATTGCCTTTTATTTTTTAAAATGATTTTATTTTATTATTTTTTTTCAAGGCAATGGGGTTAAGTGACTTACCCAAGGTCACACAGCTTAAGTAATTAATTATCTGAGATCATATTTGAACTCAGGTCCTCCTGACTCCAGGGCCTGTGCTCTATCCACTGCACCACCTAGCTGCCCTCTCAAATCATTCTTTCTTTTTTTTTTTAAGATTTTTCAAGGCAATGGGGTTAAGTGGCTTGCCCAAAGCCACATGGCTAGGTAATTATTAAGTGTCTGAGGTCGGATTTGAACCCAGGTACTCCTGACTCCAAGGCCGGTGCTCCATGCACTGCGCCACCTAGCCATCCCCCTCAAATCATTCTTAATAAAGTCATTTGTTCCACTAGCATGGCAAGAACCATTACTACAAAACACCCTTTCCATAAACTTGAGACATAGTTTACCATAGCATCCTTTGGAGAGAGTAGACAAAAACATAAAACATAATGATATTGAGGAACATGTGTGGAGAACAATATGATTAAAGCAGGTCATAACTCCAGGACTCCAAGGATTTTTCTTTGGAATTGTAGGTTCTTCCTCATTTTTTCTGTCTCTCAAAATATCCTTATGTTATTCATTATTGGCCATCACTACTTGCCTAGATGAGTGACTGTGGCTAGACTGGGCTACTCTTCACTGTTTGGGTCACTTTAGTATTGGTTTCAGCCTCCTCTCAATACAGGTTCAGCAGAAACTCTCAGTTGGGATAAAGCTGTCCTTTTTAAGAGAGAGCAGAAGATTCCCTTAGGCTAGGATTAACAAAAACTTCTCTAGTTCTACTATCTTGACTGGGGTCTGAATTTGTTTCTTTGTTTTTCCATTTCTTAAGGAACAAATGGCAGAACAAGAGATAATACCATCTTTTTTTCTTTTCTTTGACAGCCCTATCTGATTCAGGGCTGGATCCCTTTAAGAGATTTCAGTGTAATTTATGGTGGTCCTCCTGTACATGTCCCAAGTCATCATCTCACCAAACAATTCTAAGATACAAGGTTCCACAGTTTTTTAACTTACAAATTTTTCCTGTTTATCTTATGTAAATAAGCAGTGCAGAAAGGAAGTACAGAGTTAGTCTATGATCTAGGGGCAAGTCTTCTTGTTTCTGCTATTTTTGTGGTTTTGCAAATTAGTTACTCAAAGAATTGTATTGTAATTGTCCTTGCTCTTTGAATTTGCTTTATAAGTGTGCTGAGGACTGTCAGGTGTTCAGTAGAAATTATCTGTGTTCTAATGGATGGAATAGGGGGGCAGTCAATATAGTCACATAATCTCCTTCATGCATAAACATTCATAAAGAGGGCAGGGTTATGAGGAATTTATATAGGTTTTCCCATGTCTTGAGAGGAAAAATCTTGAAAGTGGAATTCTTCATTCTAGCAGTAACTGGATCACAGATAAATTTCCTGCAGAATCATGTGGAAGAAGGAGGTATGTATACCAATCATCTCTTATTCAGGGAGCACAATTCTTGGGCAGCCCTCCTGTATTCCAAAATCCCATGTGAAAGGGAGAGTTTTGAATACTTTAGGTAGCATAATCCAGGAATCTATTATTCTAGTACCCATCTTCAATTTTAAAAGTTTGTGAATCAGAACTAGGAAAAAAAGGTCTGCTGCAGTATGTTCCTTGGAGAAAGAAGAGGATCTTCCAGATAGATCATGAACAGAGTCCTCCTTCTTGAAGAGCAAAGTAACTGCTATCAGCCTGCAGGATGCTGTTCAGTGAAAAAGGCATTAATGTTAAGGACCCATCTCTTGATTAGGAAATCATATGCACTTTAATAAGAGAAAGGAGTCCTGCTGTAGTCATTATGAAATTTGGAAATCCAGGAAATGGAAATGTATTGAATGAAACAAAGAAGTAAAGTGACTCGATACTTTTTTTTTTTGGTTTAGCCAAGATTGGGAAGTCAGGACACTCAATTTAAGATTGGAAACTTGATGATAAGGGAATAAGAAGAGAATGAGAGGAGAAAATGTGGAGGGACCTATTATAGGAGTTTAGACCTGATGGGGGGGTAGAAGGATAGAGTGATTTTAGTTTTCAGGAAAAGGGAGATAGGAAGAAGAGAATGAGCCAGTGAACAGAGAGAAATTGAAAATAAGTGAAAGAGTGAGTTTGAAAGACTGGGCAATAGGTTGGAGGAGGCAAAGGATGGAATGGGATCACTTGAACAAATAGAGGAGTTAGTCATGGAAAGGAGATGAAGCTACCACATCATGTGAGACAGGGGTGAAGGAGGAGACAGTGACAGGGGCATCAGTGATATGAAAAGGAAAAGAGGGGAGAAAAGGAAACTAATAAAATAACCATATTAATATTAATTCATTCAGTCATTTTTCAGTTGTAATCAATTCTTTTTTTTTGCAAGGCAAATGGGGTTAAGTGGCTTGCCCAAGGCCACACAGCTAGGTAATTATTAAGTGTCTGAGACCGGATTTGAACCCAGGTACTCCTGACTCCAGGGCCAGTGCTTTATCCACTGCGCCACCTAGGCGCCCCTGTAATCAATTCTTTATGATGTCTATTGAAGTTTTTTAGGCAGAAACTAGAGTGGTTTGCATTTCCTTCTCTAGCTCATTTTTACAGCTGAGGATATTGAGGCAAACAGGCTTGGGTGACTTGCTAGTAAGTGAGATTAGATTTAAACTTGGGAAGATGTCTTCCTTACTATAAGCCTGGCACTTTATCCACTGGGTCACCTGTCTGTCCCACTAATAATAAAAGGTAATATTTATATAGGATTCTAAGGTATGCAAAACACAAACATTATTCTGACAATACCCCTGGGAGGTAGATGTCATTTTTATCCTCATTTAATAGATGAAGAAGCTGAGACTGAGAGAAGCCAGATGACTTGACCGGGATCATACAACTAATAAATGTTTGAGGAAGGATTTGGAATATATTTTTTAAAGAAATTATGTTTTATTATTTTCAAGAACATATCATAATTCAAATGGTTAACTACTTTTGATCTAATAAAGGTCTCTTAAGAGATTTATTTTAGTGAATAAAGATATTTGTAATTATATGAATTATATTTAAGGATACTTAAAATAGATTGTACTCTTATTTGTAACATTTCAATAATAATTATTTTTATAATATTAATTTATTTTTCTATGAGGAAAGATTTTGATTGAGAAAGGTATACTTCAATACATATTATCAAATATTCATGGTTGTCTTCATTTGTGAAATTTTTCTGTAAATGTATTTACTGTATTATGACTGATGTGGAGCTAAAAGCATAAGCAAAGATGGTTTAGATGCTGCATGCAGAATAGAACTGCTTTTACTCAATGTGAGAAGTAAATATATTTGTTTTAAATTTCAATGTATTATGTAGATTGTTCCTTATTCTTGGCTTTCAAACTGGTGGAAGTATTTCACAGACCTCTCAGCTACTCTTCCCTTGTTAATGTTGCTAATGTTGTAAAGGTTGTTAAATACAACTTTTGTCTCTTCTGGTTCTGAGTTACTGATGGTCAGCTTATACAGACCCCTTGCTCAGACCTTTCTGCATTCGATTCTTGCCCATTTTACTTGACCTTAAGACTATTTCATCAAGGTTTTTTTTTTTTTTTGCAGTTCTTACCAAACAGTAAAAGAGTAAAGACTAGAGTCAAGGGAGAGGCAGTTAAATGTAGATCAGACAATAAAAATAATTCCTTGTAATATACAGTCCCTATGAAGCATTTGCTTCATGGTTGCCCTCTGCAACATTTCTGCTTTTTAGAACTTTTTAGAACTCTTCAACTTGACTATATATTTATAGAAGCTAGGGATTATTTGTGTCTATTTTCTATCCTCCCAGCTCAAACCTAGGATGTCTCTTGTCCTACTGAGGGCTCAGTTAAAAATTATTAACAAACTGAACCAGTAATAGGAAAGAGAACTAAAAGCTAAAATAGGTTTTTCGTATCACTTCTAGATTTGATTTGACCCATTCCATTCCATTTAACATATATTATGCACTTAATATATGCAAAGCAGGGAGGCTAGGTGGCTCAGTGGATAGAGTACCTGCCCTGGAGTCAGGACTACCTGAGTTCAAATCTGGCCTCAGACACTTAATAATTACCTAGCTGTGTGGCCTTGGGCAAGACACTTAGCCCCATTTGCCATGCAAAAAACTTAAATATATATATATATATATATATATATATATATATATATATATATATATGTCTGTGTGTGTGTGTGTGTGTGTGTGTGTGTGTATGTCAAGCACCAGCCAATGGCCTAGAAAATATAAAGTTAAAAATAAAAACAGTCCACTCCCAGGAGTTCATCATTTTTTTTTATATATAAGGGAAACAGACTTATTTGGCCTTTTTTGTAAATTCTGACATCTTCACAAAAGTTTAATGGAAATGCTGGAAATTCTATGGCATTGATAGTATCTGAGGCACAGAAAGTCTTAATCTTTTAAAAAATAACAAATGAAAGAATAAATTTTTTGCTACATTTTTCCCTGATAGCAATAAAACTACACCTGTGATTTTATTTATGTAGCATAGTAGTTCTGAAAGGAGGTCTACAATGTCAAAACTTTTTTTCATAATAATAATAATACTAAGATGTTTTAATTTTCTTTTAGGTTTTTTTGCAATGCAATGGGGTCAAGCGGCTTGCCCAAGGCCACACAGCTAGGTAATTATTAAATGTCTGAGGTTAGATTTGAACTGAGGTCTTCCTGACTCCAGGGCTGGTGCTCTATCTACTGTGCCACCTAGCTGCCAACCCCCAGTTCTTTTTAATTTTTAATATGGTTAATTTCAGTAGATATAACCAAGGATGTCCAGCTAATCTGAACTAGCTCCTGAGAACCAACTGCCAAATTTTTAGTGAGTGCATTTATACTCAAAAATCCGAAAATGCTACAAATTAGGTTTTGATATCTTATTTTGTTGATTGTATAGACTTTACAAAGTGATGGAAAAATGTTACAAATGTAGGTGAAACTTAAGAATGTATTTTTCAGAAAGCTAGATGCTAAACATTTACCAGTATACCCTGCATATAATCCATATAAACAAATATTCTTTGTGGGGGACTTCAATAATTTTAAAAGTGTAAAGGGGCAATACCATTACTAGATCTATTTCCAAAGATGAATAGGGAAAAAGGAAAAGAACTTATTTGTTCTAAAATATTTATAGCACCTCTCTTTGTGGTAAAGAAGAAATTGCAGGGAACACGATTAATTTCAAGTGGCTGAAAATTGTGGTATAAGATTGGAATGGAATACTACAATGATAAAAGAAAACTTGAATTCAATGATATTAGAAAAACATAGATTTGCATGAAATAATGAAGAGTGAAATGAGCAGAATCAAAAGAACATTGTATTTAGTAGTAGCAACATTGTTTTAAGAACAACTTTGAGTGAATAAGTCATTTTGACTATTATAAATACTCAAATTAACAACAAAGGACATTTGAAAGAAATTATATGCTTTCAGAAAAAGATTGATAATATAATTATGAATAGACTCTTCTTACAAAAATACCTATTTGATTGTAATGGTAGCCATCTCTAGGATGGGAGGAGAAAGAAAAAAGAAAGAAAAGAAATACACATGGTAATTTAATTATATACTTAAAAAGAATTGCAAGTTATATATAATAGATTTACAATTTCATGTGTAATCATTTTTTTATTATACTGTTATTGAAATGCTTGCTTTATTATTTAAATTAAAAACAAAATAAACATTTTTTAAAAGAGTAAAAGGGTCTTGTGGCCAAAAAGTTTGACAACTATTTATTTGTTATTTTTCCATCATTTTCAGTCATGTCTGATTCTTCATGATCCCATTTAGAATTTTTCTGGTAGAGATCCTGAAGTGGTTTGTCATTTCATTCTCCTTGGATTATTGTATAGATGAAGAAGCTCCCTCTTTCTCTGTTTATCATTTTTCTTGTCTGTATTATCCCTAGGAGCATATTGGACCACACTACTTTATTATACTTAATAGCCAGCTTCAAACATTTCACAGAGTTAATACATATTTTTGTTAATCAGGAAGCTACTTGTTTGACCTTTGGATCAAAGCTTTATTTATGTTGTTTTTGTCTTATTTGTTTGTCTTTAATTACCTCAAGGAAGCATCTTAGAACCTTTACAACCATGAAACCTTAACTGGTTGAGAAATTATTTGTGAACTACAGAACATTATAGCTCAAGTTGGAATGAGCTACCCTCTTAGAATATATCTGTGCAAGCTTTGCTTTGTATAAAAAAATTGGCAGGAGTGTGCTTATCACAAAAATAATTGATTTTATTTATTGAAATCATATTCTCTGTGATAGAAATATCCTTAGGGAGGAGATGGATGATAGTGCTCATTAGAATCTTTTTTCTTCATTTGTGAGCCAGACAGTATATTAGTTTTATCCAATTGCCATCTGCCATTCATTTTGTATACAGCATGCCTACAGAGCTCCATCCATATAAGGACTGAGCAGATAAAGGTAGACCATATTGTATTTATATTTGTAAATACTGTATATATTAAATCACAAATATTTATGTGCCATTAAGGATCTCAATAAAGGAAATATATAGTTAAAACAGATATGTCTTTTTTTTCCACAAAGCTGGGGTTGAAGAGGAAGTTTGGCTTGAGTGGTAATTCATTTGTATGACATGGCTACATATGTAATACAATTTTAGTACAGCTATTTTGGTTACATTTGCTATGTACTTCCATTAGTACCCTCCTCAAAAAGCCAAGAAAAGCACTTTGAAGTGAATTTGAGTTGACACAAAAGACTGAACATTTATAAAGATCCTCTGTTTAAGAAATGGATATTGCAAATTCTCTGAGCCATGTCAGTCTCTTGAAATTATATAAATTTAATCCAATGGCACAGTTAAACAATTAAAAAATTATATCGTGTTCAGGGATATAGTCATGCTTTCTTAATAATACAGAGGGGAAACTTAATGGAGGGGAAACGACACAGTATATATAATTTTCTATTGAAAACAAAATCTTTTAGGATATGTTTTTTTGTTTTCCTTTATTTTGTTTTAGTAAGGAATATTCTCTATAAAATATTTCCTTAGAAACAAAAGTCATTTATTGATGATAGGAGTATCAAGATGTTACTAGAATCAACCATCATTTAGATGTATTCCTTTTCTTCTGTTGAAAAACTCTTATGCATTGTAAACAAAATCTCAATTCAAATTCAAGGGTTGTTTAAAAGTTTAATATGAAGAATCAAAAGTAAATTTTAATAACTTTAGAGAAACAAGTACAAGGAAAATTTTGGTGGGCTTACTGGGATAGATTGAATTATATCAATGTTGTTAAATTTGACACAGCTCTCCTCCCTCTTTCTTGTCGTGTGTGTGTGTGTGTGTGTGTGTGTGTGTGTGTGTGTGTGTGTGTACAGGCAAACATGGCATTCAAGAGAATGAAATGAAATGAGCCAGAAACTTCTCACATTTTGCTGGCATCTGTGGAGTGTCGCCATATGAGAACCATATGACTGCTGGCAGATTGGCATGTCAGCTCAAGCATGTAAAACTTGACCTTACTGAGCTCTGGGTTTATCAGTTTATAACAGGAATATTGATACAATTTTAACAGCACTCTTTCCATGTGCAAGGGCATTTTATCTTTTGAGATCATTTTTACCACCTTTCTTTTTTCCCTCTCTTCTCCCTCCTCCCATATACCTGATGCTGAAACAAACAATAGTTGGGTTTCTAAATATTTTTTGCACCCAGAAAAAAAGAAACTAGAAGAAACATTAGCAGTTTTTCTATGTGGCCAGCTCATTTTTGTTTTCTTTTAGCTTGGTTAAATAGTGTGTTTTAGTTTATTTTTGATTACAGTTGATGGTTTCCAGGAATCCTTTTTCCAGTGCTAGTTAAAGTTGGGAGAGTCATTAGGATATAAAAGGATTCAATCACTTAGGCAAGACAGAGACATAACAACTGAAGTACAATTGTCACCAGTGAAAATTGTTAGATAATGGCATCTACAGTAAATAGCTCTAGGTATATAGAAAGAAGACTTAACTGGTTAATGTCTTCAAGATGAAAGGAAGAATTAGGAAATTAGAGCTAGGTTTTTCATTGGTCTACTTGAATAAGTTTTAAATGTTCTGTTCCCTACTTTATTGACTTCTCAATATTGACTTAGTCAATGGACTCATCTATTCAGTCAGAGAGAAGGGACTTCTTCATTGTAGTTTTATAGCTATGGATGAGGATTAATTTTTGCTATCAGCACAGTAGGGTCATCTAGGGTTTTTTTTTTATTTTTTACTATGGATGGGAATTTATAAACTGAGAACTGAGAAGACAAATCCATTACTAGATTTAGGCAAAAAAGATGATATTTAAGTTTGGGTAATATTTTTTTTGACCTATTTATTCCTCTCTTTTTCTATACACTTCAATCCAATCCAACCACCATTTTTTAAAAGTGTCAAATTTTTGGAAGGAAAGTACCGCATTAGGTACCAGGAATATAAAGACAATGTGAAAATCAGTACCTATCTTCAAGGAGTTGATGCTGAAATGGAGGGGATACAACATTTGAATAGATGAGTATAATAATGATCATTGGAGGAATAGGGGGACATAATGATACTTGAGGAAGGAAAGGTTTTCTACTGGAGAAAACATATGAGTTGGATTTTGAAAGAAGGCACAAAAGATGAAAGGCAGTCTGAAAGTGGATTGGTTGATTAAAAAGTAGAGAGAGAGAAAGGGATTTTCCAAGGTCTTTCTCTTCTTTTTTATATCATGGAAAGTAACTGTTCCTTTTTTTATTTCCTCAAGGTCATGTTCTCTGATAGACAATCAGATAAGTTTGTCCATATAATATGTTCACTGGTTGTTAAATGGGTTTTTGTGACACTTTATCCTAAGTTACACTTTTACAATTCCAACTCTAATGGTGGGGAAATCAAGCACTGGTGTGAGTTTTGGGGAGTTGGAGAGAGACTTGGGGCCTGTTAGAATTCTTGATGCCTCTCAAATCACACCACTGACCTTGGCTCTGTGAAAATACCCTCTTAAAAACCTAGGACCCAAATGTAGGAGGTGGAATAATGAAACATGTGCTTCGGATATCAGCTAAGGAAACAGTATACTGGGAAGCATAGGTCATGATGATAGCAATGTTTGTTCCCTTGGTGGCATTACTATGTGAAATGTATTTGTTAAAAGAAGTGCTACTGATATTATAGATAGATCCTACTTTAAGAATACCTGATTACAAAAATGCTGTTTATGATATAAATGGATTAGGGAATGCTTATTCACATTACAAGAGGAATTTACAGGGTTCTTCTGGGGATCAAAGACCTCAGCAGCAAATGTTCATTTACTTCATTACATTAAAACATTCTGCTATTACGATTTCATTGGTAAAGGTGTTGACTGATAAAGATTATGGTTCCTCCATAGATTAGTAGAAAGTCTTAAAGTGTTGCTATTGTGGGAAAAGGAATCACCAGTATCTAGCAATAAATCAATGACTGATAAGTTTTTATTTAGCATCTCTCATATGCCAATAACTAAGAGATTCAAAGACAAAGATAAAAATGAAATACTCCCTGTCTTCAAGAAGTTTGCATTCTACTGGGGGAGACAACATGAACATCAATAAGCATGTACAAAATAAGCACAAGGAAATTTGAGGTGAAGAGGGCTCTAGGAGCCAGGGGAATTTGGAAAGACTTCATGAGGAAGGTAACCCTTGAGCTACACTTTGAAAGAAACCAGATTCTGAGAGAAGACATGAGAAGGGGAATCCAGGGATAGGGAATAGCCTGTGCCAGGGCATAGTGACAGGAGCTGAAGGAATAGAAATAGAATTAGGAGATGAAAACAGTTTGTGAAGAAAAACAACAACTGATGAGTCTCTCTAGAATTATCTCCAGATGCAGATATTTAATTTGTTTCTGAGCTTGCCCTGGAAGCTTTTCCTGATTGGTAGAATATGCCAAGATAAGATTTTACCGACATAATCCTCTAGATTTCAAAGTTTTTCACTTTGCTATAAGGAGACATTAGATGGTAGCATGGTAGCATGAAGATACTCTTTTTTTTTTTTTAAAAAAACAAGTGTCAAAAGCTATTGGCAATGTAGACCCTTAAAACTGAATTATAGAAGTTTGCTGCTGGAAAGGGTTTTAGAGAACATCTTATCTAACCTCTTACTTTGGCAGATATGAAGAGATTAAAACCTAGAGAAGTTAAATGAACTGCTTAAGATCATTCAACCAGTTAGTCAAGGAACTGAGATTAGTCTCTCACCTTGGTACAGAGCACTGGACTCAGAATAGAAGACAATATGAAAGATCTTACTCTGGCATTTACTAGCTGTATCATGATGGGCAAGTCACTAATCTTCTGTCTGCCTCAGTTTTCTAATTAATAATAATAGCAGTTAACTCTCAGGTTATTGCAAAGATCAAATGTTACTATTTGCAAAGTTGTAGGCACATAGTTACCATTATTGTTATTATTATTATCTGAAAATAATAGCTCTTCACATTCAGAGAGAGCTTTAAGATTTGTAAAATATTTTCTTCATAAAGTAAGTAATAAGAGTATTATTATTTCTATTTTATATGATGAAATTCAGGCTTAGATTAAATGACAGGGTTGGCTATACTTTCGAAATTCCCTTCTTGCTCTTATATTCAATCACTGCTATTTTTTCAAACACAACTATGTTTCATAAAAATATTAAGTGTCTAATATTGTGTCTGACATATAGTAGGTATTTAATAATTTTTTTTGAATTGATCACCTGTGACATAAAGTATGGCTCTCCTCTATCAAACCACACCTTCAGTTCATCAATTGACCATTAGGTGGAGATGAATGAGTCCTAAAATCTCAACTTGTGGATTCTTAGGAGGAACACTGGAAACCTACATTTACTTCCTCAAGGTGAATGGTCCGCAGAATCTACTCAGCAAGCATGAGGCCACAGGAGAGCTTCTCTACCTAAGAAAGTAACAGCACATATGGCAAGACCCTTAGGCAGCTTTGATGAAACACATGCACCCTCAGCAGGCCTTGGTCTTATCACGTGAGCTGCTGCAAGCTTCTGGAGAACTACATGTAGTCTACACATGGATAAATCCTGGGGAATTTGAGTCTTTTACATGGATTTCCTAACAATAAATTGCATAAAGGTCCCAGCATGCACTGGTAGCTGCTAAGTTCTGAGTACTATGTAGTGTTCAGAAGGAATTGGCAATAACAACTGCTTTCTAGATATGCTTGTCCCTAATAATGGGTCTGATAGTCATTTCCTAACCATGAGCCAGATCTAAACTTTTTATCATATCTAAAGTTTTGTAACCCAGGACTGGATGGGACTAGGTCTACTTTAAAAATAGAAACACTGGAAGAATTCAGAGACAAATATCTACAAGCTTATACTATAAATAGTTCATGTTTCTATAAGCTCTTCATGGTTTATTTTCCTCATGACAGGCTTGTTCAATTGGGTCAATTTAATTCAATTCAAGAAGCATTTGTTAAGTGACTGCAGTCCACAAAACTGTGGGGTAGGACAGGGAATTGATCTATGATTTCATTAGTATAGGAAACTCCTAGGTGAGAAAAGTCCCTCCAACAAAGCAGGTCTCCATCTTTTTTGTAATTTATAGCTTTAGAACTTTGCCGACTAAGAAATTGAATGACTCACTCAAGGTCATATAGTCAATCAGTGAGGATTTGTTCTGACTTCAAGCCAGTTTTTTAACCACTATTGTCCCCATTTCTCTGGTCCTGGGTCCCAGTCCTCCAGGAGCTTCTAAAATACTGGGGAGATAGAACATAGTTCACAGATAGTTAAAGATAAAGTATATGAAGGCAAGAAGTCAGTTAAAAGGACATGTATATATATATGAGGCGGTAACCAAGTTGAGGTGGACCTTGAGGTTTGCTAGGGATTCTAATAGGATTAGGGGGAAAGTAATCTGGGTTCTCATGGAAGCAGTACTACTCCCATTTTATTGATGAGGAAACTGAGATCGAAAGTCATCCAATATCTGTGATAGAGCCCAGGCTTGATTTTATCTCTATTCCAGAGGAAAGGAAGGCATTGAAATATTACTTCAGAACTGAATGTTAACTGAAATTTGAAAGCTTTGCATATTCAGAATGCTTTGGCAGGTGAGACCAGTCTCTTAAATCAGCATCCATGCTAAATCCAAATGGCCTTTTAAAAACAAAATCCATCTGCCCCTGAATGCCTAGGATGGAATTTCAGACATTCTAAGTTGCAAAATCCTTTGTGTATAGCAGAAATCTTGATTTGGCTTGCAAAATTATCTGTACCCTGGGCTACCAGTTCTGGAGGAAACTTGAAATATTATTTCATTTCTTTAAAGATGCCGTTCTTAGGACTCCACAAAGATCAAAGGGCTTTGGAATTCTCTCCTCTTTCCCTACCCCCAAACACTAGCAATTGGAAATCCATACACAACCTTATTTCTAGCAATGAGGACTCCCATGGGTTCAACCCATTTTCCAAGCTATAAATAATAACTGAACATTTACCTATTCTTTCCACTGAAAAGTTCCCACGTGCTATATTTATTCATCTTTATCAACCTACCAAACAAAATGATATTTTTATATTGCTGATGGGCAATTGTAGGAGAGCAGGCAATGCCCCCACTCAGTCTTTGTTGTTGGCCTTTATTTTACACTAGTACCAGACCACAGCTATAACAGACTCTTCTAATAAAAGGAGGAGTTTTATGGGTAAACACATCAATAAATAATAAAGATGATGGTTCCTCCTTTTGGAAGAAAGATGAAGCCGCTTTGGAACAAAAATCTGCTTCTAAAAATCTGTGCAATATGTCCCAAAGAATCAAATCTCACCCATCTGGAGTGATGCACATGAAAAAATGTATTAAACAGCAAAATCCATCTTACAGTGCTTATGATGGAAACACAATTAAATTCTAGATTAAAATATCAACAGGCAGGGCTTCTTTTCATTTAAAAAGTACTTACTGTAAGGGGACAAGTCAAGCTGTTTCAGTTTTTTTTTTGTTCCTGTTCATAATGGTGGTGGAGTAATTCAGGAGTAAAAAAAAAAAGCTACCTCTGAAGCATGTGTATGGCTTGGAGTCAGGGCAGATTTCCATGAAGAAATGATCTATGGGGCACAGATAACACCCCTTTTTGCCCACGCACACTCACACAAGGACTGATTACATGGCCCACAGCTGGAGTTAATCCAGATTCCTGTTTAATTAAATAGGAGCAGTCACTCTGCTGCATTACATCAAAACATAAGAAGGTGACATAGAGGTGAAATGGAAATGGAAATTGTTTAGCTTTGGAAGTGAGAAATTCTAGGCCCTCAATCTCAGTTTGGAGTCACAATTGAAAAGGCTCTGGTCCAAGCTAGGACAACTGTATTAGACCAACTATGGACAATGTTATCCCCATCCAGAGGAAGAAAAACACAAAATAGAACACACACACACACACACACACACACACACACACACGCACAGAAAACGATCCTTCAGAATCTGATGAACACTTTATAAAAATTTTCTCTTATGTATCTTTTCCCCTTAATCCTAATTCCTTAGACTGAAAATAACTGATTTGTAAACATGTTTATCAAAATATGTATATACAATACTAACCTGACTATTTGTCATTAAGGGGAGAGGGGTGGGAAGGGAGGGTGGAAGGAAATTTTGGAACTTAAAAATATACATGTGCATATGGATGAAAATAAGTAAATAAATAAACTTTTATAAAAGAATGTTCTTGACTTCTTAGAACAATATTAAATATTACCTCTGGGGTGGAATCTTGATTTTCATTGAAAGTTCATATTACTGATAATTTAAGATTATCCAATCAAATTGGAAACACAGGAAACTATCTGGCCTGTCATCCCTAACTCTCTTTCCACTCCTGCCTATTGGGGATGGAGAGTCAATGGGGCTTGCTGATGGAAAAGTTCTTTTCCCCTTTGCTCTTGTGGAGTAACAATATCTATACAAACTAAAAGAACATTCTACACATTAACAACATGGTGAATTGATCAGACTTGATAGATGCAGCTCCTCTCAGTAGTTCAGAGAACCAGCACAACTATGGATAGTTAAGGACAATGCTATCCCCATTTAGAGGAAGAAAAGCAAAACAAAACAAAAAAAAAAATAGGAAGGAAAAAATCCCTTTCAAATCTGATGAACACTACATTCACTCTTAATACTTCTTTCCCTTAATCCTAATTCCTCATACTGAAAATGACCAATATGTAATCGTGTTTAGCACGAATGTGAATTTAAAATATTAACCTGAATGTTCATTGCTGAGGGGAGAGGGGGTGGGAAGGGAGGTGGAAGGAAATTTTGTAACTTAAAAATATGCATATGGATGAATGTTGAAAAACTTTTATTTCATGTATTCAGAAAAATAAGATATCAATTAAAAAAAAAGTAAAAGTACTGATCTTTTCTCTCAAGGAAGAGCAAATGTAGTTCTGTCACTTATAAGAAATTAAACAGACAATTGCACTAGCTCAGGTGTCCTATTTTAAAAGGTTCCACCAATAGCACTGACTTGCATTTTCTCCATCAGTAACTTCCTCTCTAAAGCACTGCTCACCTCAGACAATGTTAATACTCTTTTGTCCAGCAGGTCTTTTCCATTTAAAGTCAAACATACTAAGAGACCTGGAGACAAACACATGAAAGACAGTGGAACATGAACACACAAGTGGTTTTGGAGTCAGAGAGACCTGAGTTCACAAGTGTGACTCTAGGAAATCACTTATAAGCTCTTCACAAACTAGGCAACTCTTTGACTATAAGTCTCAGAGAAGTTACTAACCTGCACAGATAAAAGAAATTTCCTCACCTGGAAGCTACCTGTGCCCTTGAAATCATAGATACAGGTTCCTATGCTGACAAGCACATAGAAACATAGAAATGAAGTATCTTATTTACATTATGAATAAAGGTGTTAGTAAATGCAAGTAAACAAACTCCCTCAGTGTCTCATTCTATCTCCAAAATTCATCATCACTCTGTCATCATTAATGTTTCATCTTTAATCCTCTAAAATCATGGGTGACAATTGTATTGATCATTGTTCTTATGGCTTTGCAGTTGTTTTCACAGAGTTAGTATTGTATAAATTATTGTCTTGCTTCTGTTCATTTCACTCTTCATCACTTTGGAAAAATTCTCAGAATTGTTCATATTTAAAATATTGATTATAATGTAAATTGTCCTTCTAATTATATTTACTTTATCCATCCTACCTATGAACAAGTAATAGTTTTCAAATTATTTAGGTCTGTTTATTTCTAAAAGAAGTTGTTTATTTACATTGCATTTGTGTAGATCTTCTGGAATATTAGAAAGTAGATTCCTAAATAATTGATATATTGTATAGGAATATTAAATGAAATTTCTCTTTTCATCTATTTATGAAGGGTTTTATTGGAAATGTGAAATTATTTCTATTATTTTTTGGTTGCTGCTTAGTGATTCTTAGTGTTTACTACTATATCATCTTTAAAAAAGTGATACTTTTGGTTCTTTTACCACTATGATAATTCTCTCATTTCCTTTCTCTTCTCAGATTTCCATAGATAATATGTCCAATATTGTGTTAAACAGAAGTGGAAACAATGAATATCTTTCTTTTAATGCCACTATATATATATTTTTCTCCTATATAGATAATGTTAATTTTTGGTTTTAGATATATACAATTTATCACCTTAAAGAAAAGTCCTTTCAATTCTGTTTTTCAGTGTTTTAAACAGAAAATATGCAACTGTTTTCAAGAGAGCAATGAAAAAGAAAAGCCATTAGCTAATTTAATTAAAAAGAGGAAAACCAAATTATATCTATTAAAAGAGAAAAAGAGAACAAGGTAAAAGAAAATAAAAGCTATTTTTAAAAAGAACTATGCCAAACTCTATGCCAACAAAATCAGTGACTTAAATGAAATAAATGAATTTTACAAAAAATATAAAATACTCAAATTAAGTAAAATGAGAAATAAAGAATTTAAATACTTCAACTTCAGAGATAGAAATTGAAGAAACCACAAATGATTTTTTTTTTAGGTTTTTGCAAGGCAAATGGGGTTAAGTGGCTTGCCCAAGGCCACACAGCTAGGTAAATATTAAGTGTTTGAGACCGGATTTGAACCCAGGTACTCCTGACTCCAAGGTGGGTGCTTTATCCACTATACCACCTAGCCACCCCTACAAATGAATTTTCAAAAAATTCTACAACCAGAGAGATTCACAAGTGAATTCTATCAAACATCCAAAGAATATTTAATTCCACCATGAGATTGGGGAAAATACTTAACAGCTGGAAGAAAAACCTATTCAACTCTTATTTTGGTTATAATTTTTTAATATTAATGAAAAAAAGAGAGTAAAAATGACTGGTAGGGGATTGATACCTAAGAAAAATAGCAAGGTAATGGGAAAACAACCTAGCTTCTCTTTAGAAGTTACTTTCCAGGACAATAAGAACCACATTCCTTTAAAGATCATGGAAGGCAGGAGATACTTCTGAACTGGAGAAGGGCAAAGGTTATCCTGATTTTCAAAATATTAAAAGTCGTAAAATTCATAATTTTGGTTTGCAAAGTATTTAAATATTATTCCCTTCCTTTGCCCCAAGTGAAGGTATTGGAATCTGAATCTATAACTTTGTCTAAGAAATGGAGATAGTCACAGTAAATAATTTTCCTTTGTGCTAGTTAAATTTTTTCAGTTAACCATTTGCTTAGCCAAGTGCATCCTTTAGAAGTGGTTATAGTCAGATATATTGCCTCCTTCTCACCTTCTGTACTCATTTTCTTTCAACTGGGCATTCAGTTTGACATCTTTTTTAACAAGTCAATAATGTGACTTTATAATGATACTTTTGAAATAAATATAATATCTATAAGATTCTTTCATCATGAGAATATGGGTTTGTTCCCACCTCCCAAATATTTTTATAACTGTATTTCATTATATTTGATTCCATGAGTAATAGTATGTATTTTATTTTATGCATTTAAAGCATTATTCTGCAGAGTTCCCAAGACTATACCAGATTGAACTGTGAACATCAAAATTTAAATAAAAACAAACCAAACCATTAAGTATACTGGTAGAAAGGAAGAAAATTCCTGCTGTAGATTTATTAAACTAGAGGCCATAGAAACACCTATAACATAGGAAGAAACGTTTCAATAATTGGGAAGGAAATTTAGTTTATGTAAAAAACAAGACCAGTAAATATGTGTAATAATTCATAGAAGATAAAATCCAAGAAAGGAGTTTGCTATTTGACCTCACAGATTTGATGGGATAGGAACAATAATTATATGATTACAAAAAAGGATACTTTATTTAAAAAGAATATAATCAATAAAAGGTGAAGTAAGGGCAAAGGCATTAAAAAAACTAGGCATCAAAGTTGGGCTTAATAATTGAGAACATTAGGTAAAGTTCAGTTGCGTCAGAAACAATAATAATAATAATATTAACAAAGGAGTAATCTACAAACCAACTGAACAAAAAGACAATTTAAGACATTTGGAAAGAGATCAGAACTTTGACTTCCAGCAGTAATAGGTGATTTCTTTTAACTGGACAAATATCTCATGGAGGGTTTAATCTGCCAAACACAGAGTAGCTAATACTTTTTTTTTGCCTTGAGTTACTGAAAATTTAATCTTTAAATGGGTGGAGGAAGAAATGAAGAACCTTGTTATTCTGGCTTTCACAATTTGAATTGGATTAATTTTGTCAAATATTTCCTCCTTCTTGCCTCAGGGGACACACACACAATGTTTAGATAATGGACTTTCCTGCCCAAGGAAAGAGGAACTCTGCTACAATGTTATATTTTATTTCTTTATAATTGGGTAATCTGGATATATTCCAATTAGGACATTTCATTCCCACTAGTTTAAGAGACCTGATAAAGAGGAACTGGTTCCAGAAGTGGAAATAATGGGAAAATTGGGAGGAAAGCAACTTCTCTAAGAATGCACAATTGAAGAGGAGTCTAAGGACAATGTGATGAAACATTGTCTGGATGAGAGATTTCAAAAATGTTGAAACAAAGATTAGTAAGAACTTGCATTCTAAGATGTGATATTTCAGGGAAAAAGTCAGTCTAAGAGAAAAAGGAAATTCTTCAGAAATAATGCTGAACAATTAACTGGAAACAAATTGATTTGCCTTTTAAACCCCTTTTCAACATAACCCTTTCCTGCTGATCAAATCTTCTTACTCTATAATTTACTGTCATTGGCCTTTTTATTGTTCTTTTAAAAGGGTCTGATTCTCTACATTGTACCTGGTTAATGACCATTCTCCAGATCTGGAATGCTTCCTAGCTTCCTTCAAGATTTAGCTCAAATCCCAACTTCTGCAGGAGTCCTTTCATGGTACCCCTGCTTCTAGTGTGATCCCTTTGAATTAATTTTCCATTTTTTCTCTGTATCTATCTATATCTATTCCTATCTATAACTATGCCTATGTTTATGTCTCTGTTTATCAGTGTATCTGTTTATCTTTATCTTGTATAATTGTATATTTTCTTTCCCCCCATTCGTATCCTCAGCACTTAATAATTCTTGTTACAAAATAAATGCTTATTGACTGAGGAAAAAAATTTGAATATGTCTAAAAAAGATGGATAGGAAAGTAGCAAGAACCCATTGGCCAACTCATATTTTAAAAATATATAAGCAAGAACAAGTAATAAAATATTACTTATTATACATTATTATAATTCCATTCATAATAAACCATAGTTCTATTTAATCTTTTTCCAAACATAAATAAAAAATTAAGGCATAACAACAGTAACAACATTCTTAATATTACTTACTAGTTTCAGCTCATTTTGACTTTCCAAATTCAAGTAATAATATCTGAAGTGGTAAAGGTCAAAATAAGCTATAGCTAATAATAATAAATGATAACAATGTTATTGTTTCTTAATTTTAAAAACTAAACTGGATTAAATAGAATCATTTAGATTAAATAGAAATAAACAGAAACATTGCTTATAGTGGGTGCAATTATGATAAAGGATTACTAATCAATTCTTGTTTTCATTTTCTGCCCAAGACAGGATTGTCCTTAGCCTTAAAAGGACCATTTGATTGGTAAATATCCTGGTTTTCAAAACCTGAGAGTGCTGCCTGTAAATTGTAGGTCAGTGAGCTAGATAGAATTCTGATAAACTTATAAAGCAAAATTTTAAAGGAATTACTATACTACTTCACAACTAAAAAAGCAAGTGATCAACCAGAATTCATGAAGACCAAGTCATTTTATACTAAGTTATTTTTTTTTGGTTGTGTTTCTAAAGTAAAAGATCGGAAAAAAAAAGGTTTAGATATAGCTATCTTGATTTCAACAAAGCATTTGACCAGAGTCTCCTGCTATTTTTGTGGACAACATGGAGTGCTGTGAATGAAAAATTTGTACTGCTAGGTAAATTTGAAATTGGTAGAATGAATGGACGAACTATACTAATAGCTAGTTTGAGAGAATTCACTATTAAAATACCACAGGGAATGTTGCTTTGTTCCATTCTGTTCAATATATGTTTAATATCTTTCTCAATGACTTGAGTGAGGACATAAATAATAACCTAATCAAATTTTCAAATGACACCAACCTTGGCTCATAAACCAGACCCCTCCTACAGTCTAGTGTTTTTACACCTTACTTCCCAACAGGGAATCTTCCATCTGGTAACTCTAGTCTCCTGGCTATTCCACAAACAAGACACTCCTCTCAACTCCAGACATTTTCTCTGGTTATGCCTAAAATACTGTCCCTCCTCAAGATCTTCTTGACTTCAAGCCTCAACCTTCTCCAGAAAGACTTCCTTTATCCTTTTTAATTCTAGAGCTTTTCTTCTTTTAATTATTTTCCACTTATCCTTTTGATAGTTTGCTTTGTATTTTTTGTATATTTGTATTTTGTCTCTTCCATTACACTGTAAGTTCCTTGAGTTCAGGGATTGTCTTTCCCATTGTTTTGTATCTTTAGCACTTAGGCAAGTGACTGGCACATAGTAGATTATTAAGAAATGTTTATTGTACTGTATTGTTTTACATAAATAACCAATAATAAAGAACAGTCAGAAATTATAAAATTTTGAAAAGTCAAAATGTCTGGTTAAGTTAAACTTAATAAAGATAAAGGTAACATTCTATACTTTAGTTAAAAACAGTCAGTTTTATTAGTACAGAAGAGTGGAAGCATAAACAACAAATTATTTAAAAATATTTGAGACTATTAATGAATTTAAACCTTACTGAATCAATAGTGTGAAAGATCAGTCAGAAAAAGTCTGTCTTGGGCAGAGTTAATGAGAGGTGAAATGAGCAGAAAAATATTGGTAATAGCCCTACTGTATGTAGTTCTGGTCTGGTTATGTTTGGAATATTGTGTTCATGTCTGGGAGTCACATTTTAGAAACAATATTCATAATCTGGATACATTCAGAGAAAGGCAGACAAAATATTAAGGGACTTAGTGAGTTTATGCCATGATGATTGATTGAAGGAAGTAGGATGTTTGGCTGGAGAAGAGAATGATAATTGTCCACAAGAATTTGAAAGATTTCTACATGGAAAAGGGTTTAGATTTCTTGGCTTGACTACAGAGCAACAAGTGAATTGGGTTTAAGTGAGGGAGGGTTATGCAGTCAATATCCACACTCTTACCTCTGGAGTCATCATAGATCAGAATGACTTGCAGATGACCCTGAATGCAGTGGGATATCTTGACCTTTTTGAACTAAGTTATTGCCCAGGTCTCAGTTTGACTTTGGCAATAATGCTTATTCAGATTGGGTAAAAAATAAGGCAAAGAAAAGCCTGTTTTATGCAATTATAAAATCAGTCCAATAGGGGAAGATCCTCGGACCTTCTGGCCAAAACAGAAACGATTGCTATTTACATTCACTCTCAGCCAATTGAGACCCAAACCAAGCGGGCTTGACTTTGGATCAACTATTGGCCAATCATTTTGATCTCTGAAACTTCACAAGTTATCTTGAGGTTTATGGGTTAGATTTCTTTCTTATGAACCATGCCTTACACAAAGACCTAGTATAGTAGAGGGAAAGACTGCAAGATGTAAATACTGGGTAAATCCTACTCTCAACAGATTTGATCCAAAGAGGGAATAACATACATTCCCAATTGGGCTTAAAACGCGCTCCTACCCCATAGGGAAGTGGGGAGGGGTGGGCAAAGAGAAAGAAAAGAAAGAAAGGGACTGATAAAAGGGAAGGTAAAAGCAAAAGTTAAGTTAAAAATCAGTTAATGGGGAAAGGGACCAAAATATTGGTGAGGAGGGATAAGAGGAGAGGAAAGATAAAAGAATAAATGGGAGAAGATAGCATGGAGGGAAATACAGAGTTTGTAATCTTCACTGTCAATGTGAATGAGATGAATAAAGAGTTATTGTATTTTTCTGTCTCCTTGTCTTTCTCCCTTTTCTTTTTGCCTAACATTACATGTTATATTACACTTGACTCTTAATCAGACTGACTGGTGCATTTTAATTCATTCTTCCCTGCTGCCTGTGCTTTAGAGCTACTTGGGATATGTAAAAAGCTACGTACTCCTACTGGTACTCAAAGATCAAAAAATAAAAAGATACTATTTTCTCTCATATGGAAAAGATGGGATGGAAAAGAGAAGGGAAAATAAAGTAATATACTAATATAAAATTAAAGGGGGGAATTAATTCATACTTATAGACAAATATGTATGTGTGCATACACACACATATATGCATGCATGCATACATGCATGCATGCATAAATATCTCCATCCTTCTCTCTAACTAACTGATGTAAAACATTTTGTCCACATAAAGTTTGTAGCCTGGAAGAAACTAGAAAAGAACTCACCAAAAATGGTATATAGGCAGAACTTACATGTTTTCAATCATTTCAAAGGCTATAAATTCTATTCAAGTTTTTGTAAATAAGTTAAGAGGAAAGATTCATGATGTCCTAATGGTGTGTTGGGGGAAGATTATCCCTCTTGTTTGAAAACAAACAGAAAAACTCTGCCTAAAACTTAACCATATGCTCCAATATTGAATTGAATGATTCTTTTTTCTAAAGTACTTTTTTTTGCATGAAGTTTGTATATTAAAATTTCTTATTCTCTGTGCAATATGAAAGCCATTGGGGGAATATAAGTAGAATTGTAATCCAAGATTAGCCTAGATAACCATTCTTGTTCTTTATCTGGCAAAGACTTAAAAACTTAAAAACATTTAGGGGGAATTTAAGATAAGTGTAAGTAAAATTAGAGAAGGGAAGGAGACTAGAAATTCAATATAAATTTGCCATCTGATTTCTTTTTCTTTATCACTAATTTATCATAGCATAAAACATGCAAAGAATGAATCAGGCCAAGTTCTTAGAGTCTTTAAAAATTTTTATACCATTTTTATTTTCTTAGAACTTGTTTGATGGTTCCTACATGCATATAAATTAACAGCACTATCCCTCAAATGCTGCTTTCTCAATTCTACTTTTTTGCTTTTTGTATATGAAAATTTTAGAATAAAAACGAACAGTATATTGAGTTCTTTGGATTAAAAGGTAATAGACTGTAAAGAAATAATTTTAAATAGATTTTAAGATATAAAGTAAAAGAAAATAATTCATAACTACTCAAAATCATAAAGCATCTTTTCCTAAACTTATATAAATGGTGATGTCATGGTATGTGTCTCTGTAAAGTCAAATTTTGTCCTTCATTTTTTCAAAGAAGACCATGACATCAGGGAGATATGACGTCATGACAATCACATGAATTGGATTTGAATGAGGGAGTACTGTGCTGTCACCAGCCTCACTTTCTCCTCCAGAGCCCTCTAGGTCCAGTGACCAGATATGAAGCAGGACAATTGGAGATGGCCCTGGATGCAAGGCAATCAGGGTTAAATTACCTGTCCAAGGTCATACAGCTAGTCAGTGTCAAAAGTCTGAGGTCAGGTTCAAACTCCAGTCCTTCTGACTCCAGGGTCAGTGCCTTATCCACTACACCACTTAGTTGGTTGCACCACATCAGCCCTGGAATCAGGAGGAACTAAGTTCAAATCCAGTCTCAGATATTAAATAATTACCTAGCTGTGTGATCTTGGGCAAGTTACAACCTCAGTGCCTTGCAACACCCCCCCCCCCCCAAAAAAAATCTAATGCCTAGAAGAAGCATTGACTAGATTCTCAAAAGACTGTGTCTTGATTCTATCCCAGTATTTTGTTTCTTGATTTTGATGATTTTGTTAAAATGTATAAATAAGAGAATATACATTTGCTCAATTTAATAAGACAAAATAACTTTGTCTTTTCTAAATATACTTTGCTGTTAAACTGAAAATCAGTGACCTAGAATGTATATTTTGGACTCAAACCTATACTACATATACAATTAACTTTGAGATATAGATTCCTTGTTTCAAGAAGAAAAACAGACCCAGTGGATCATATTTTGGCTATTACCAAATAGATTTTGGTTAACTTTCAAAAAAATTGAATAATATTTTATTTAATGAAAAGTCTTCATTTTTGACATAGAATTATGACATTCTTGTTGAAAAAATCCTTAATGACTTGCCTTCTAAATAAATTCTACCTTCTAAAATAATGTAATTGGAATGAAATCTCCCATAAAATGGAAACAGAGAGCAGAGTAGATTAAAAACCAGAATGCTACAATATGTTGTTTACAAGAAACACATCTGAAGCAGAGAGATACACACAGGGTAAAGGTAAAAGACTGGAGCAAAATATATCTTACTTCAGTGGAATAAAAAGAACACTGGGGTAGCAATACTGATCTCCAACAAAGCAAAGCAAGAATAAGATCTCATTTAAAGGGATAAAAAAGAAATCAAACTTCTTAAAAGGCACCATTAACAATAACAATATCATTATTAAACATGTATACACCAAGTGGTATAACATCTAAATACTTAGAGGAGAAACTAAATGAATTACACAGATACATTGACAGCAAAACTATATTAGTGGGAGATCTCGACTTCCCTCTCTCAGAATTAGATAAATCTAACCACAATAAAAGACAAAAGAAGGAAGTTAAGACTGTGAACAGAATTTTAGAAAACTTAGAAGCAATAGACCTCTGGAGATAACTGAATTAGGATAGAAAGGAATATACCATTTTCCCTGTAGTACATGGCACCTTTATAAAAATTGAGCATGCACCAGGGCATAAAATCCTTACAATCAAATGCAGAAAGGTAGGAATGTATTAAATGCCTTCTTTTCAGATTATGATACAATAAAAATTACAAGAATTAAATGGCCATGGGTGACAGCTAGGTGGTGCAGTGGATAGAGCACTGGCCCTGGATCAGGAGGACCTGATTTCAAATCTTGATTCAAACGGCTTAATAATTACCTAGCTGTGTGACCTTGCTTAACCCCATTGCCTTGCAAAAACAAACAAAAAAACCCAATTAAATGGCCACAGAAAGATAACCAAACATTAATTGGAAACTAAATAACCTATTTTTAAAGAATTGAGTCAATCAAACAACACATTATAGGGGGAATTTTATATCTCTAAATGTTTATATGAATAATATAGAGAAAAAGCAGATCAATGAATTGGATATGCAACTAAAAAAGTTAGAAAAGGAATAAATTAAAGATCCCCAAATAAATACCAAATTAGAAATTATGAAAATCAAAGGGGAGATTAATAAAATAAAACTGAGTTGGTTTTATGAAAAAGACCCTATAATATAGATGAACTTTTGGTTAATCTGATTTAACAAAAGAAAGAAGAATATCAAATTACTAATATCAAAAATGAAAAGGACGTATTCACCATCAGTGAGGAGGAAATTATAATTTGGAGTTATTTTTCCTAATTGTATGCCAGTAAATTTGATAATTTGAATGAAATGAATGAATATTTACAAAAATAGACACTACCCTGATTAACAGAAGAGGAAATAAAATACTTAAATGACCCATTTCTGAAAAAGAAATTGAAGATACCATCAATAAACTCCTTAAGAAAAAGTCTCCAGGGCCAGATGGATTTACAAGTGAATCATAACAAATATTTAAGGAACAATTAATTTTAATTCTAATCAACTATTTTTAAAAATAGGAGTTCTGTTAAATTCCTTTTATGACACCAATATGGTACTGATACCTAAACTAGGAAGAATCAAAACCCAAAAAAATATAGACTAATCTTCCTATTGAACATTGATACAAAAATCCTGAATAAAATTTTAGCAAAGAGGTTGCAGCAAGTTATTTCCTAGATAAGACATGATGATCTGGTAGGATTTATACTAGGTGGAATGGATGCTTCAATATTAGAAATACACTCAACATAATCAAACAAATCAATAACTAAACCAATAGAAAACATATGGCAATCTCAAGACATGTTGAAAATGCCTTTGACAAAATGCAAATTCCTTTCATATTAGAAACACAAGAGAATATAGGAATAAATGGAGTTTTTCTTAAAATAATAAGCACTTTCTTTCTAAAACCATCAACAAATATTATATGTAATGAGGGTAAACTAGGAACATTTCCAATAAGGTCAGGGGTGAAAGGATGCCCATTATTACCATAACCATTCAATATAGTGTTAGAAATGTTAATATTAGCAATGAGAGAAGAAAAAGAAATTGAAAGAATTTAGAAGCAAATCTCTCTCTCTTTGCAGGTGATATGATGATATACTTTGAGAACTTTAGAAAATCATCTAAAAACTTATTTGAAACAATTAATAAATTCAGAAAAGTAGCAGGATATAAACTAATCCCATATAAATCATCAGCATTTCTATATAGGGACAAGAGAGCCCATGAGCAAGAGATAGAGAAATTCCTTTTAAAGTAACTGTGGACAACATTAAATAATCAGGAATCTACCTCCCAAGGCAAGCCCAGAAACTGAGCACAATTACAAAGTGCTTCTCACACAAATAAAGTCAGATCTAAATAATTGGAAAAATTTCAATTGCTCATGGTTAGGTTGAGTAATTTAATAAAAATGACAATTCTTTTTTTTTTTTTTTTAGATTTTTCAAGGCAATGGGGTAAAGTGGCTTGCCCAAGGCCACATGGCTAGGTAATTATTAAGTGTCTGAGGTCGGATTTGAACCCAGGTATTCCTGACTCCAAGGCCAGTGCTCTATTTACTGCACCACCTAGCCACCCTACAAACAACAATTCTACCCAGATTAAATAACTTATTTGGTGCCATCCTAATCAAATGACCAAATAATTATTTTAACTGAGTTAGGAAAAATAGTAACAAAATTCACCTGGAGCAACAAAAAGGTCAATAATAAAGGAAACTGATGAAAATAAAATGAAAGAGAAAGTGATTGAACTCTATCAGAAATAAAACTATAGTATAAAGTGGCAGTCAGCAAACTTTCCTGATACTGGTCTAGAAATAGAGTAATGGACCAGTAGTAAATGACTATAGTAATCTATTATTTGACAGACCCAAAGATATTAACTTTTGAAATAAGAATTCACTATTGGACAAAAATTGTTGGTAAAATTGGGAAAAATATGGCAAAAAGTAGGCAAAGACCCACATCTTACACTCTATACAAATTGAGATCGAAGTGGGCATAGGATTTAGAAATAAAGATTGATACCCTAGACCAATTAACAGATCAAGAAATCCTCTCTTACGTCTCTGGAAATGGGAGAAATTTAAGACCAAACAAGAAATAGAGTACATTATAAACTGCAAAATGGATGATTTTGACTCCTTTAAATTAAAAATCTTTTGAAGTAACAAAAACAACACAGTTATCATTAAAAGGAAAACAGGAAGCTGGGAAAGCCCCAGCTAGAGGTTTTGATAAAGGTCTAATTTCTAAAATATATAGAATTGAATCAAATTTATAAAAAGGCATTCCCCAATTGATTAATGGTCAAGGGGTATGAACAGGAAGTTTTCAAACAAAGAAATTAAAGCTACATATACTCATATGAAAAAATGCTCCAAATCCTTATTGATTAGAGAAATACAAATTAAAATGACTATGAGATACCACTTTATACCTATTCAATTGGTTAAGATGACAGAAAAGAAAAATTATCAATGTTGGAGAGGATATGGGAAAATTGGAACTTTAATGCTCTGTTGATGGAGTTGTGAACTAATCCAACCATTCTGGAGAACAATGTGGAGCTATACTCAAATAACAATAAAACTGATCATACCCACAATATCAGAAGAAAACATAAAAAATGGGAATATATTCCAATTTATTTATAGCAGCTCTTTTTTGTAGTGCAAAGAATTGGAAATTGATGGGATGCCCATCAATTGGGGAATGACTGAACAAGTTATGGTATATGAATGTAATGGAGTGCTATTGTTCTATAAGAAATCATAGATTGTCAGACTCTAGGGGACCATGGAAAGAATTACAAGAACTGATACTGAGAGAGAGGAGCAGAACCAAGACAACATTGTACACATTAACAACAACATTGTGAATTGATCAACTTGGATGGATGTAGCTCCTCTCAGCAGTCCAGAGAGCTAGGACAGCCCTGGGAGACCTTTTATAGACAATGCCATCCACATCCAGAAGAAGAAAACAAAACAAAACAAAGATAAACCTCCACAAAATTTGTTTTTCCTTCCTGACACATGGTTTTCTTTCTTTTCCCTTGTTCTCAATTCCTCAGACAGAAAATAACTAATATGTAAACATGTTAAGCACAAATGTGCATGTTCAATGTTTATTAGACTGTTCGCTGCTAAGGGAAGAATGGTGGAAAGGAACAGTGAAAGAAAATTGTGTTAACATCTAATATGCACAAGGATGAATGTTGAAAAACTTTCATAACATCTAATTGGAAAAATAAAATATCAATAAGAAAAAAAAGAATGTCAGGGTAGTTGATATAAAAAAGTGCAAAAGAAGGTGACCTGGCTGTATCAGATTTAAAACTATATTACAAAGCAGCAGTCATCACAACTGCCTTGTGCTGCAGTGTTAATAGAATAATAGATCAATGGATTAGAGTAGGTAAAAAAAACACAGTAGCAAATGACCATAGTAATCTCTTGTTTGACAAACTCAATGACACTGGTTTCTGGGTTAAGAACTCATTTTTCAACAAAAAACTGCTTGGAAAAGTGAAAATATAAAATGTTTAAAAACCAGGCATAAACTCACATCTCATACTCTATTCCAAAATAATGTCAAAATGGATATAGGATTTAGAAATGACTATTGAACTGGGACAACATTACATTTTGGTTCTGTATCTGGTTCATTGTAGTTAAATACAGTGAAACATATACCAGTACTAGTTGATTTTCCCCCACAAATAATAGTGTTATTACTTCTCTATTGTTAATCTATAGAATTTCCAAAAAAAATATCTATTTATTCTGGATCACATGAAAACTTTGGCACATGCTAAAGAATATCTTAATGGGTATGGTCATTCCTATTGAAGAAATCCAATATAATTTAAAAAAAAAAGACTTGATGGACAGCTCAAATACCACATTCTACATGAAGCTTCTTCTGAATCGTCAGTTATTAGTGGTTTCCATCCTCTCCCAAAATTAACATTGTATACATTTTGCATTTTGATATCTGAATTTATTTTCTTTGGGAGTTGAGATAAATTTAATTTGGAGTATATTGAGTTTGAGATTCTAATTGGGTATCTAGGTGAAAGGAAAAAAAAAGAAAATAGAAAGGTAGGGAAAGGCAAGGCAAAAGAAGGGAAGGGAAGACAAGGCAGGGTAATAAAAGTGAAGGGAAGAGAAAGTAATGGAGAACCAGGATAAGGCAGGAAAGGGGAAAAGGGGAATGGAGAAGGAGAAAGGAGAAATGGACCATAGACCTATATGAGAAAAAGACTCATCTGTTGGATCTATGGAGAGGATAGAAATCTATGACTAACAAGGAAAAGAAAACATTAAAAATTGCAAAATGGATGGTTTTAAAGTTTTACTAATAAAACTAATGCAGTCAAGATTAGAAGAAATGTAGAAAGCTGAAAATGTGGATTCATTTCTAAAATATATAGAGAACTGAATCAAATTTATAAGGTTACAAGTCATTCCTCAATTGATTAATAGTCAAAGGATATGAACAGTGAGTTTTCAGAAGATATTAAAGCTATTTATAGCCATAGGAAAAAATGTCTCAAATCAATACTGATTAGAGAAATGCATTTTAAAACTACTATGAGATGGACAGTGCTATCCCTAACAGGAAGAAAAACCAAACCAAACAAAGCAAAAAGTCCTTTGGAATCTGAGGAACACTGCATTCACTTTTTAAAAAATAATCTCATATAATTTTTTTTCCCTCAATCCTAATTCCTCATACCAAAAATTGCTAGTCTGTAAATTTCATTAACACAAATATGTTTAAGTACAATATTAATTTGACTGCTTGCCACTGAGGGAAGGGAGATGAGAAGGGAGGGTGGAAGGAAATTTTGTAATTTAGAAATATGCAGAGGTATATGGATGAATGTTAAAAAAAACCTTTCATTACATGTATTTGGAAAAATAAAACATCAATAAAAAATAATAAAATTAAAAAATAAAATTAATATGAGGTAATACTTTTCTACTATGAGGTAATACATTTCTTTTGTGTTTTTCCTTTCTTTCTCATGTTTTTTCCTCTTAGTTCTAATTCCTCTTTCACAACATGACTAGTATATAAATATGTCAAACATGAACATATATATACCAGAGTGCTTGCCATCATGAGGAGGGTGGAGGGAAGGGAGGGGGTAGAAAAATGTAGAATTCATAAATTTGCAGATGAATGAATATTGAAAAACTACCATTTCATGAAATTGGAAAAATAAAATAAAATTTCAATTAAAAAAGAAATGGAATTTCTGTTATTGAATACCTGTTATTGGAAATCTTCAAGCAACATCTGAATGATCATTTATCAGAATTACCATAGTGGTAACATTTGTTAAGTATGATTTGGTTTACATGGCGCAACATCTGAACAATCATTTATCAGAATTACCATAGTGGTAATATTTGTTAAGTATGATTCGGTTTACGTGGCCTTCCATATCTGAAATTCTGAGCTTTTGGGCCATAAAATGCTCTGTTTGTTTCTTCCTCCCTCCCTCCCTCTCTCCTTCCTTCCTTCCTTCCTTCCTTCCTTCCTTCCTTCCTTCCTTCCTTCCTTCCTTCCTTCCTTCCTTCCTTCCTTCCTTCCTTCCTTCCTTCCTTCCTTCCTTCCTTCCTTCCTTCCCTCATTCCCTCCCACCTCCTAGCCTGTCCATCCTTCTGCTTTTCTGCCTTTCTGCCTTGCTGCCTTCCTGCCTTCCTTTGGTAACTTTGCACAGCCCTCCCTCACTTAAATCTACATCCAATTCACTTGCAATTCATGTTACCACTCCCCTGATGTTTTCGAGAATGAAGGACAAACAACAACAGAGCTAAAAATCAAGGATGGAATTTCAGATATGCAAATTTGGCCTTGATCTTAGGAAAAACTTTTTTTTTTAACACAAGGACTATTAAAAATACAATGGTTTCCTTACAAAGTTAGTGACTTCCATTTCACATGAGGTTTTCAAGTGAAGGCTAGATGATCAATTTGAAGAGATTATGTAGAGGCATTTTTTGAATAGGAGTAGATTAAACTAAATATTTCTTCGAATTTTGTGCTGTCATTTCCAGACTGAGACATTCTCAATTTCTTTTTGGTGACATTGGCAATTTTTATGTGTTCCACCTATCTTATAAACAAAAATTATTTGTGATATATAGTTGTATAATTTTAGATTGATCATTGATTTATTAAATATCTTTTTTTTCCAAACCAAAATTTTTTTTGGTCACTCTCCCTGAGACATCATTTTACTCAAGTAATTGAACCTAAAGTATATTTTGAGTTTGGTTGAAGAATCTTATTGAATTCTTCATGCACTGTCTCAAACTCTTCAGCTTCACTAAATAGTTGTCATATAAACTACAGTTCCCGTCACACAATGATCAGTCCATGGAGTCAGGAGGACCTGAGTTCAAATGTGACCTGAAGCACTTGAACTTACTAACTGTATGACCTTGGGCAAGTCACTTAACCCTGACTAGCTTGCATCCAGGTCCATCTCTAGTCATTCTTATTCATATCGGGTTACTAGACTCCAAATGACTCTGGAGGAGAAAGTGAGGTTGGTGACTTAGCACAGCACCCCCTCATTCAAATTCAATTCATGAGTTTGTCATGGCATCACTTCCCTGATATCTTTCCATGGTTTTCTTTGAGAATAAAGGACAAATATCCTCCTCCTCCTCATCAGTATATATGCTTTTCAGTTTATTAAAACCTTTGAGGCGCATGATAAAAGCAATATAGTCTAGTCCTTTAGTTATCCTTTTAAATAAAGTGATTTTTTTTCTTCCTGCCACTTATTTAAGTCCTCTGGTTTCATTTATATTGAAAACACCAAAATCAGTATAGTTTACTTGCTTCATTTGTGTTATTGGACAAACATCTCACATTAAGAATACCAATAGTTAAATTACTGTTTTGAGAGGGTTGAATTACTGTGATTCTTAGAACCCAGTGGGCTGTTTATTGTTATTCCTTAAAAGGTTCATTTAATTTTATTTCAAGTGAAAAACATCCTCTGAAGGCATATTAGTGGTCACCAAAGGGTAGCTTGAAGAAAAGAATCTCTCTTTTGGCTTGTCCTCAGACATAGAACAAAATTTAAGAATTCAGGCAGGGGTTAACCTTGGCACTTATTACAGTCTTATAAGGCAGCAGAATTAATGTTGTGGCAAAACATTTACACACTTGTGCTCTTTCCCTCTCAACTGTATGCTGGCATTTCCCTTCTACCCTTTCCTAAATATCCTTTTGTTAGTTCTCTCACTCCATATTCAGGCATGAGAATGTACTTTAAAATCCTCCTACTGGCTTGTACGTTTAACTAACAAAGAAAATGATTGGATTTCAGTGTCTAAAATAGACCTTAAAAAACTTTCATTTATACATTTCTAAAATTAAGTTATTTTGGAAATGCAGAAAAGATCATGTAGTCAACATATGAAAACAGTGTTTTTTGCAGGATGAGTAAGCATTTGGACCTCCTTATAAAGATTTTTTAAAATATGCTTAACACATAACAGCATCACATAATTTCAGAAATGCCTTGGAGGTAGTCTAGGTAACCCTATTCATATTGAGACAGAAAACTAGTTCACAATATATGTACTCAGTGGTCAACCAGCATCTGTTCAAGAATTTGAGGGAAGAAAAGCCATCTATCTTCTGGTAGCAATTCTTTTATCTTTTGGACAAGTCTAAGAGGTAGGGTTCCTTTTCCCTTCAATCAAAATCTGTCTCTACCTATTGCTCCCAGCTCTGTACTTTGATGCCAAACCAAATGGTGCTCTTCCATAAGATAGCTCTTTGTGTTTATCAGTCAATTAACCAATTAATTAGCATTTATTAAATGTTAAAAGATAACAGGTGTGTGTAATGATGGAAACCAAAAGTAAGGTACCTGTTCTCTAGGAACTTACTGTCTAATAGAACTAGCTTATAATTCTTATAGAACTGTAAGTGTGTGTGTGTGTGTGTGTGTGTGTGTGTGTGTGTGTGTGTGTGTGTGTGTGTGTGTGTGTGTTAAGGAGAGCAGGCAAAATTGCCATTAGGAAATAGTAGAATGAATTATCAAATACTTTTAAAAACCTTAAACTTTTATGTTTTCTTTCTTTACCATTACATCCTAGTTTCAAGATTTAGCTCAGATCCTATCTTCTGCAGGAGGCCTTTCCATATACTTACTTCTTCTGTGATCCCTTTGAATTCACTTCCCATTCATTCTATATCTATATCCATCTATATCTTTGTCTATGTCTGTCTTTGTTATGTTTTCATATAGCTATCCATTTATTAAGTTTCTTGTGTGTTATGATGTCCAAATGGAAAACTGGTTACCTATAAATATGGAAATTGTCTAGATTTCCTGTTTCCAAATTATAGTGTTTACATTGAAACATTGTAGAAACTCCTCAATTAGATACATTGACACTCAAAAGTGTTCCTCCTTTTTATCTACATAGGAAAAACCAATTAGATGAAAAATGTCTATTGTACTGACTATTATGGGATGTGGGTAGTTAACAGAACTGGGGAAAAATGAGCCTGCTCCTCCTAAGTCTTCTCCTTTAGACTAAACATTTTCAGTTTATTCAATCAATTCTCACAGAGCATGAACACTTTTCTGGACCAAATTCAATTTGTCAATGTCCTTCTTAAAATACGATCACATAGACTGATTAGAATATATCCCATCATGAAAAGGATGGAGATGCAACATGTATGTAGAAATAATTATAATAACTTAAATCCATAAATTCAGTCACTGAAACCAGAACAAAACTACCAGACCCTCATTTAGATTATTCATAATTGATGTACTCAAAAGTGGATGCCTGGAGTGTGGGAGCAAGAATTGTAAGGAAGAGAGAGTAGAGGTCTGCTTTCCTAAAATTTGTGTGAATATAAAAGAGCATAGATCTTTTGGTATCTTGAATATAAAAGGGTACTGCCCTTAAGCACACTGGCTACTCAACATGCTGACTTTCTTAGCACTCTCATGTAGAGACTTTTTCCTTATGACTAAGAACCAACATTTTATCATAGACTGAGTACATATATACTGAAACTGTTTTCTTAACAAATTGGTTTGTATACTATCAATAAACTCTGTAGCTAAATTTAATCAGTCTATGGCTTGATCTTTTTTTCCCTTTGAAATTTTGGATCAAAGTGGAAGATGTGAAATCTAGATTGAATATAATATGATAGAAATGATTTGTTGCAGAATGCAACAGAACTGTAATTTTTCCTTAATCTGAATGGTATAGTCTATCAACCTAATATCACATTAACCCTTTTTTTTAAACTTGCATACTTCATTGTGATCTCCTATTGAGCTAAAAGGCTGCTAAATCCTCTAGACACACCATGTGGTATATCTTGCCTTGCAGATTTTGGCTAGTATGATTGTATATTTATAAAGATATAATCATATTTGAACCTGGAGGTGTCAGGAATAATGGTTTTAGGGATGAGTGGGAAGTAACTCTTAAGGAGAGATATATAGAATTTGAAGTTTATTTTAAATGTCTGTATTCAACAAAATATGTTCTCTTTCCTTATTTTACAAAAACCCCTTATTTTGACCTTTGCATTTTTAAAAATAAATTTAAAAAGCAAAATTTAGTTTTCTACTATATTGTCCTTAGAGTTTCCCTAAAAGTATCCCCCCAATGTTCATCACTTATAAATTAACAGCATGAAAAGTTCAATGCCAAGGTACTTTTTGAAAAGATGTGAATATTTGATCCTAACTCTTAGGATATGAGTATCCTCCTGTTCAATACAATCAGAAGTCTAAATGGAAAAGGGATTTTTCTATAAATGTGTAGATTTTCCTGCTGCAAATTGCATAGCTTGCATTAAACCTTAAAACATTGAAGGAACTCCTCAATTAGATAATCAACATCAACATCGACATTGACATTCAAAGTAGTTCATCTTATTTATCTACATAGGAAAAATAATCAGATGAAGAATGTTTACTGTAGGGACTATGATATACAGTAGGATGTGGATGGGTAAAAGAATTGATTCCAGTAGAGTATGGGGGTGTGTCTGTGTATGTATATGTGTATATAGATATCTATGTTTGTGCATATGTATGTCTGTTTCTGTATAGCTTGGACAAACACTAAAGATGTATAATCTTTCTGTGATTTGATAGCTGGTCTTTAAGAATCGCTATGTTTGTGGTACCACCAGTAGGTCTTCATCTCAAAAAGATCATTAAAAGTTGGAAAAATCTCACATGTTCAAAAATGTTTAGAGTAGTTATTTTTGTAGTGGCAAAGAATTGGAAATTGAGGGGATGACCATCAATTGGGGAGTGATTGAACAAGTTATAGTATGTGAATGTCATGGAGTACTATTGTTTTGTAAGAAATTATGAATGGCTGCACTTTAGAGAAGCATGGAAAGACTTTCATGAATTGAAGCTAAGTGAAATGAACACAGCCAAGAAAACAATGTGCATATTAACTACAACCTTGTGAGATGATCAACCAAAACAACAACTATGAATTATGAATGAAAAGAAAGGCATACTATATTTATGATTTTAAATTTTTCTTTTATGTTTTTCCTTTCTTCCTCATAGTTTTCCCCTCCCTTGGTTCTAATTCCTCTTTTACAATATAACTAATGTGGAATTATATTAAACACAACTGTACATCGTACAACTTTTACCAGAGGAGGGAAGAAAGGGTGGTAGTAAAATGTGAAATTCATGAACTTGCAAATGGATGAATTTTGAAAATTTCATTTGCATGTAATTGAAAAGCATTAAATAAAATTTAAATTTAAAGAAGAATCTGTGTTTGAAAAAATTCATCACCCCATAAACAATCTTAGGATAAATTCCATGAAATTTTGTTAGATTGATCTCTTGGAGGGCAACACTATCTGATATCAATCCATCCTCAACCCTTTAAAAAAAATCCCAAAACTTGCACTATGCTAAAAGATCCTAGGTTCAAGAGATAAGGTGAGCAAATTCAAGAAGCCAGGATGGTCAGAATTCAGAATACTGGAGAGTGAGTAGTAGAGTTGGATGAATATAAGTTGTATGAGAAGAAAGAAGTATGAGGATGTAATACAATATGATAGAGTTTAAAAAAAGAGAGAGACAAGAACTTAATGTTCCAAGCAAAGTGATTTTTATTCCTTCCTCTGTTTATTATTTACAAATGACAAATTTGTTTTGTAATGAACTAATTTAAGGTTTTATTTCAACTTTTGGGTATAGAAATTTTCTTACCCTTGACCTCAAGTTCAAATTCACTTAAATAAGTAGAATTTCCATACAATGAAAGACTATTACCTATTTATATATTCATTAATTTTATTTCCATGCCAATAAAGAATTCTTGGGATGGAATGCTACTGTTCTGTAAGAAATCTTGAGAAGATTTGTGATGGAAATGCCATCCACTACCAGAGAAAGAAATATAGAGTTCAAAAAAAGACTAAAGCATACTATTTTCACTTTTACAATTTGTTGGATGCTTTTTCTTTTACATGTTTTTTCGTTTTGTTTGATTCTTCTTTCACAACATGACTAATATGGTAATAAATTTCATATGATTGTATATGTATAATCTATATCAGATTATTCACTCTCATGGAGATAGGAGAAAGAAGAGAGAGAGAGGAAGAAAAATGTGGAATTCAAAATCTTACAAAAAATAAATATTGAAAACTAGCTTAGCATGTCATGTACTTAGAAAAAAAAACTTTAAAAATTTGCAAAGGAATAGATTATTTCTTCTCTTTTGCCTTTGTTCAACATCCTTCCCAAAAAAAGAACATTCTTTCTATACTCATTAAGACTCAACATCCTGGGGGGGGGGGTGCGGAGCCAAGATGGCAACATGAAGGGATCGAGTCTTAGGAGCTCTCTGATAAAAACTCATAAACTAAGGACTCTAACTAAACGTTCGAGAGACAGAACCCACAAAGGGAACCAGTGAGGCAGTTTTCCTACTCAAGGTAACCTGGAAAAGAGCAGAAAGGCTCTGCTCCGCAGGGTCAGGGTTGGAGGGGCAGCCGGCCAGAGGGGTGGCTCACCAGAGCGAAAGAACTTCAGCCTCCCGGAGGCAGCCCCAGGGTGCTGGGAGCCATGGCTCACAGCAGCGGGGGAGTCTCCTGAGCTGCACCCCGGGGGGCACGGGGCACAAAGTGGGGCAACAGCGGGGGGATCTCTGCCAGAGCAGCATGTGGAGCCCAGCCCTCAGGGCACACAGCCAGCAGCTTGGTCTTTCCCCAGACCTGATCCAGGAAACAGAAGCAGGTGGAGCAGGTAAGCAGAAGCCTCCAGGGCATGAGCCCACTGAACCTAGGGAGGGGAGTGAAGAGAGACTACAGAGTTCTTCTGTCCTCTGCCTCTGGAACAGAACCCTGGGGCTCTGACCACATTCAGATCCTGATTGCAGTCTAGGCCCACCCCCCAGAACAGCAGCGCCCCACCCCCACCTCGGCCCCGTGGCAGATAGGGGGTTGCATATGGTCATTCACAGACCAGGAGGGAGGACAGAGCCTCACAAACTGAGACCCTTGTGGGAGTGCCCCAAAAGCTCAGGAAGCACCCCAAAACCAGGCCCAGGCTGGGAAAATGAGCAAGCAGAGAAACAAAAGGAAGACTATTGAAAAATATTTTGCAAATGAGCCCAAGAAGGATCAAAATACTCAGTCTGAAGATGAGGAAGCACAGGCTCCTGCATCTAAAGACTCCAAGAAAAACAGAAATTGGGCTCAGGTTATGACAGAGCTCAAAAAAGACTTTGAAAATCAAATGAGGGAGTTGGAAGAAAAACTGGGAAAAGAAAGGAGAGAGATGCAGGAAAAACATGAAAATGAAGTCAGCAGCTTAGTCAAGGAAATCCAAAAAAATGCTGAAGAAAATAGCATGCTAAAAACCAGCTTAGGTCAAATGGATGAAACAGTTCAAAAAGTTATTGAGGAGAAGAATGCTTTAAAAAGCAAAATTGGCCAGATGGAAAAAGAGATAAGAAAACTCTCTGAGGAGAACAAATCCTTCAGACAAAGAATAGAATTCAGGGAGCTTGATGAATTTACCAGAAATCAGGAATCAATACTTCAAAACCAAAAAAATGAAAAATTAGAAGAAAATGTGAAATATCTCATTGAAAAAACAACTGATATGGAAAACAGACTTAGGAAAGATAATTTAAAAATTATTGGAATACCTAACAGTCATGATCAGGAAAAGAGCCTTGACATCATTTTCAAAGAATTACTACAGGAAAATTGCCCTGATATTCTAGAAGCAGAGGGAAAAATAGAAATGGAGAGAATCCACCGATCCCCCCGAGAAAGAGATCCCAAAAAACCAACCCCTAGGAATATTGTAGCCAAGTTCCAGAACTCCCAAGTCAAAGAGAAAATATTACAAGCAGCCAGAAGGATACAGTTCAAATATCGTGGAGCTGCAGTCAGGATCACACAGGACTTAGCAGCAACTACATTGGAAGCTCGTAGGGCTTGGAATACAATATACTGGAAGGCAAAAGAGCTTAGAATGCAGCCAAGAATGAAGTACCCAGCAAGGCTGAATGTCCTCTTCCAGGGAAAAAGATGGACTTTCAATGAACCAGGGGAATTTCAAATGTTCCTTTTGGAATGGCCAGAGCTGAACAGAAGGTTTGATCTTCAGATACAGGACTCAGGTGAAGCATGGAGATTGGAGGAGAGGGGGGAAATATGAGGGACTTAATGAAGATGAACTGCATGTATAGAAAAATTATACTGATAATATTCATATGAACCATCTCAGTTAATAGAGCAGGTAGAGAGAGCTTTTATAGTTGAAGCACAGGAGAAAGCTGAATTTGAAGATAAAATATGGTGTAAAAATGGAGTCAATAGAAAAAAGGGAAATGTAATGGGAGAAAGAAAAAGGAGAGGGGGAATAGGCCAAGATATTTCACATAATAAGATTTTTTTTTATTACAATGAGCTATTGCAATGATATGGAAGGGGGGAGGCAAGGGGGAAATGAGGGAACTTTTGCTCTCATCAGAGATGGCTAGGAGAGGAAACAGCAAATATACTCAATGGGGTATAGACATCTGGAGTAAGAAGGAGGGGGGAGAAGGGGGAAGGGGTGGGAAGGTGAATAAAGGAGGAGAGGATGGACCATGGGGGGAGAGTGGTCAAATATAACACATTTTCTTTTTTACTTCTTGCAAGGGGCTGGGATTGGAAGGCCTGCCTAGGACCATAGGGCCAGGTGGATTCTGGACCTAAGGGGTGGTATGGGGGCTCAGGGTTTCTTGGCCCCAGGACCAGGGATCTGTCTGCTGTGCCACTCAGCGACTCTAAAGCAGAGTCAGAGTGAAAGGAGAGAGAAAATATAGTACATGGTAGTGGAGAAATAAGAAAGGAGGGAGTTGTAATCAGCAATGGCAATGTTGGAAAAATATGGAAGTAACTTTTGTGATGGACTTATCATAAAGAATGTGATCCACCCATGACAGAGTTGTTTGTGTTGGAACAAAGACTGAAGCACATTTTTTGTTATTATTATTTGGGGGAGGGTGCAGGGCAAGTGGGGCTAGGTGGCCTGTCTGGGGTCACATAGCAGGGTGATCTTTGGGTGTCTGGGGCCGGATTTTTACCCAGGTGCTCCTGGCTCAAGGGCCAATGTTCTGTCTGCCACCCAGCCACCCCTACTATTATTACTATTTTATTTTATTTTGGGTCTTTTTTTCCTTCTTTTTGGTTTTTGCAGGGCAGTGGGGATCAGGTGGCTTGCATGTCACATGGCTGGGTGATTGTTGGGTCTACGGGGCTGGATGTGGGCTCGGGTGCTCGTGGCTCCAGGTCTGGTGCTTCATCCATTGTGCCACCTGGCCATACCTACAATTATTACTATTATTTTTTTTAATTTTAATTTTTTTCTCTCCCCTTTACTTTTTTCACCCAAGGAAGTCTATCTATATTCATGGGGGGCGGTATTTTGTTTACTTGTAAATGAGAATATTTTATTAATGTAAAAAAAATTTGTACAAAATGAGAATAAAAAATAAATTAAAAAAAGACTCAACATCCTAATCATATCCCAATCCAAACCTTGAGGTCCATGGGGTCCTATTATCTTCTACTGTACCATTTCTATATAGCGTACAAGAAATAAAACTTCCTATCAATGGTGAGATACTTGAAATGTTCATATCACTATATCATAATGTTCTAATTTTATTGAGTCCCAGAAGTTTATAGTCTAAACAAGCAAATGGGTAACTGTTTGAAAGAGACTAGTTTAGCATTCACATTGCAACACAAAAATGTAACTGAAAAAATGTAAATAAAAAAATGTCTTTGATGAGATTGGCAGTTGAATGAACAATCCATTTAATTAACCTACAAGTGTGTATATGCACATACATGTGTTTGTGTTGAGTTGTGTGAGCATTGACAAGAACAGGAATATGAACATCTTGAAAAAATATTCTGCCCATTGGACTGGGCCAAAGTTGATTGGGAGTAATATTCTGATTTGGACAGCATTTGGAATTTAAACCTTTTCTTCAGGTATACTAAACTGCTTGCTCATGTCTTCTATTTAAACAATACCAATGTTGAAACTACCAGACTACAGATCATAGAACATCACAGTCTTAGCAGTGTCATTATTATTGATGATTTGGAGATCAATGGAACTCTACATATCTAGTGTAAATAAACTGCAACATATTACCACTTACTTTTGAGAAATATCATAAAGTTTATTCTTTATCAAGGCCACAGCTGGATAAAAGTAAAGATGGACACATAATAAGAATTAAAGATTACACATATATTATCTGACTATCATTGTTACCATCAGGAAGTTAAATTAGTGCAGCAAGACCTCCAGAATATTTGGTAAAACCTTTATGGAGAATAATTGGGTGGAAATCACACTGGGGAAGGTATGAAGAAAAGCTATATCAGTGATATGCAGCACACTAATGAAAAACAGCTCCTTCAAACTCTCAAATTAACAATGATAAAAATTATGTGTTTCTTTTGAGTCTTGTAATTGAAAGTAATTTTTTTAGTGCAGCTTTGGTTTTTATTTCAGGAATGCCTCCAAAGTCTTATATTTTGCTAAAAATTCATTTTTTACATTTAAAATCCTTGTGAGTGATGCTTGTTATATTCCTGGTTCCTTTCTCTCCGGAATGTAATATTCCAAGCCTTCTGATCCTTTTATAAAAGATCTTGTTTTATTCTGTCTGTGACTCCACAATATTTGAATTGTTTCTTTCTGGCTGCTTGAAATATTTTCTCTTTGACCTGGGAACCCTGGAATTTTTTTCATTTTTCATTTTGGATCTCTTTCAGTGGGTGATCAATGGATTTTTTCCATTTCTATTTTCTCCTCTGTTTCTAAGATATCTGGGTAGTTTCCCCTGATAATTTCTTGAAATCTGATTTCAGTCTAGGCTTTTTAAAAAATTTTGACTTTCAGATACTTCAATAATTTTAAAATTATCTCTTCCAGATCTAATTTCCATATCAGCTGTTTTTTAATGAGATATTTCTCATTTTCTTCCATTTTCCATGATTTTTATTTTAATTTATTATTTCTTGATTTCTAATAGTATTATCAGCTTCCATTTACCTCATTTTAATTTAAAAATATTTTCTTCAGAGAATTTTTGTACATTTTCTTTCAGTTTGCCAATTCTGTTTTTTTTTAATGTGTTTTCTATAGTATTTTTCTTTCTTTAGCAAGTTGATGGCTCCTTTTCATGATTTTCTTGGATCATTCTCATTTATCACAATTTATCCTTCACTTCTCTTACTTGTTTTTAAAAAGCTTTTTTGAGCTCTTTCAGAAATTATTTTTGGGATCTGACATCAATTCACATTTTTGCTTTGAGGTTTTTATATATGACTATTTGACAGTTATCTTTATTGAGTTTGGATTTTCATATTTCTTGTCACCTTTCTATGGTTACATACCTTTTTGTTGTTTTATCATTTTCAACCTATTTCTTGACTATTTTGTGGGAGAGTGTGTTCCCATTTTGATGATGTTTTGTACCAGTTGTTTTAATTATGACACTTTAGTAAACTGGCTAGTTAACATTCAATGGTGATCACACCAATGAGGGATTATGAGCAATACTTTTAAAAACAACTCCATCTCTCAAAGTTTAGAATTCAAGTTGCCAGTGATTGTAGAAATTGAGAAAGTAGCCACAGAAATACTATAGATGTATAGAACATATCGCCTGAGGGGAAAATAAGGAAAATTTAATAAAAAAAAATTAAGTTGAGATTGTGAGAGCACTGTTACATTCAGATTGTGCATTTTGTCACATCATTAATTTAGGGTCATTCCTGATGGATTACTGGGGTTTTGTATATGCTTATCTTATACATATTTCAGAGATTAAAAGACCTATGATTTCATTCCTTTATCTCCATGGAAAAGATCACAGCCACTTTATTTCTTATACAAACTGATGAGTTGTGTCCTTTTGCCACTATGCCTTAAAAAAAGACAGTAAAAACATTACCGCTTCTTAACTTTTTGTTGATACTCCAAACTTAACTGGGCTACTTGGACCTCTGACTACAGGAATATAACACCTGAATTTACCCAGACATCGAGTTCTTCCAATTTTATAGAAGATTGTAAAACTTGTCTTCTGCTATTAGAGTCTCTGAGAATGAAGGTCAATGATATACTAGGCATTATTTAAAGTAGAAAAATGTTTGTTAAATGATTAAATCATTGATGATTGATGGCTCAGTTCCCAAGGAAAAAAAAAAGAAAATGGATTTGTTTGTTAAACCATGTGAAATTTAGGTTTTTTAGAATGAAAGAGTTGCTTTTGAATAAACCAATTCTATAGTCATTTCCCAAGTCTTCTTTTAGTATTTTATTATTGGCAAGGGTTTTTCTCTCTTAAAGATCTTTTTAAAAATTGAAAGTATAATACAAAGAAAGTATATTACAAAGAATTTTTAAAAACTGGAGTAATGACATTTCAGTCATATTTTAAATAACTAAATCCCAAGCCTGATATATAGCAGAGAAATACCCATACCCATTCCAGAGTATATTATGTGAGAAAAACTAACTGCTATTCTTCTTGAGAACACTATTCATCAGCATCTGAGCTGGTTATTCAAGTGAATAGATTAACAAACATGAACTAAGGAGTAATGCTTATCAGCTGTCCTGCTTAACACTAAATAATCTAGCAGAAGATGGCTCTTAAAAATAAACTGGTCATCAATCAGCCTGGATGCCATTCTACACAGGGTTATATATAACCTATGGAAACATTACCCACTTTGAGGAGGGCCACCAGAGGTCACTCCACCAAACAGAGGAGACAGATTAAATAACATAACTTAGCTAGGCAGACCTGAGTACTCAGTCATCTTAATAGCATACTAATTCCAAAAAGTTTCAGCACTTACAGCCATGATGCTTAATTACTCTCATTTATCTCCCTAATAAATGATGTCACTGGCTTAGAACTGTAGCAGGTCTACTATTGGCAAGTCAATCTGTGACTGTCCTGTACCTCTGCAGTGTTGTATTCAGGGTGGGTATGACTCAATCTCCCTGAAGCTGAAACAATAGAATAGAGACTGCAAATTACAGCCAAGTGAACAGTTCTGCCCATAAGATGCCAGATAATGGTTTTTGATTGATTATGTTTAAAATGTAAATATCCAAACTGATGAGAATATTTGGCACCATATACATTTATACATGAAGCAGAGACAGTTGTCTAGGGTGAATCTAGGAGGCACTAGAAAAATCAGATTTGGCTTTTAGCTTGATATGCAGAGATTCTAATATAAGTAGGGGAAAAGTTGAACATAAAGGAGATCTATTTGGGGGGGGTCTAATAGGAAAACTCTTCTCTATCAAGACAAATTGCAGTACATCTGTACTTCATAGATTTAAAGAATTGCCTGGGGATAGTGATAGTCCATAGTCGTATAGCTAAAATTTGTCAGAAGTAGGGCAGGAACTTAGATCTTCCTAATATTGAGACAATTAGGTTGTCACATTTACTCACACAGTCAATTAGTCAATAAATATTTATTGAAGGCATAGTATGTGTCAAACATTATGCTAAATAGAAAATACAAAGGAAGAAAAAGACAGTTCTTGCTCTTTTAAGGAACTTAATCTAATGAGATAGGTAAACAAATAATGTACAAGAATACTATATATAGAACAAATGAAAGATAATCAAAAGAGGGAATGCAACAGAATTAAGAGGGATAGAAAAAGACTTTTGTGAAAGGAGGAATTTTAGCTGGAATGTGAGGAAGTCAGGAAGTCCTGGAGGGGAAACTGAGGAGGGAAAGATTTACAGACATGGGGTACAACTAATGAAAATATACAAAGTAGAGATTTGGGAAGTCTTGTTTGAAGAACAGCAAGGGGGGGTCAGTATTTAGTGTTATTGAATCTTAGTGTATATGGGATGGACTAGACTTGGAGAAGATGAAACAAGGAGACCAAACAAAGAACTACTTCAATAATTTAGGTATGATGAGTGCCTAAATTAGAATGGTGGCAAAGATACACAGAGACAAAGTGATATAGATGAAAGATGTTATGAAGGAAAATTTTTTTAAAAGACCTTTGCAACAGATTAAATATGAGGGCTGAGAGAGTTTGAAGAGGAAAGGATTACATCCATATTCCAAACATGGATATTTAGGAGGATAGTGACAATTTTCAGTTTTAGATAAATTGTGTTTAAGATATTTATGGAATATCCTATAGACAATTAAGATATGAGATTGTTAGCCAGCAGAAAAATTAGAGTCGGAAAAGTAGATTTGAGAATCATCAACATAGAAATAGATGGATCTTTGGGAACTGATGAGATCATCAAGTGAAACAATGTAGAGGAAGAAGAGAAGAGCCCCCTGAGGGACACTTATGGTTAAACGTAGGAATGACCTGGATAGAAATCCAATAAGAGAGACTAAGAAAGAATGGTCAGATAGGAGGAGAACCTAGGAAAGTGTACTATCCCAAAAACCTACAGAAAAGAGAATATTAAGAAAAAAATAACTGACATTATTAATGGCAAAGTCAAGAAGGAGGAGTGAAAAATGTCATATTTTACAATTAACAGATTGTTAGTAAATTGTACACAACAATTTTGATTGAATAATGAAATTAGAAGGCAAACTGTAGAGAATAAAAAGGAGAGTGAAAGAAAAGAAAGAATGGAAGTATAGGAATGGAAGGGACCCTGATGATCATATAACCAAAGCCTAATATGTTTACAAAGTTGATTACATAGGGAAAAACTTGAAGGAATGTGAAAGAATCAAAATGACTTTTTATTCTCATTGTTGATATAAACTGTTACTCTACTTGTAAATATAAAACATTTTTCTTAGTAAGCCTATAACACACTCCTCTTCCTTTGGCTCTTTAGAGTTCACACTTTCCTTCCAACAATCTTGTGATGTAGGCAATACAAGTAGTAATATCTTATAAATGAGGAAAATGGAATATAAGTGAAGCTACCCCTTAGCCATTGTCATAAATCTAATGAGCCCTATAGCTAAAATTCAAATATTTAAAACCTGAGGTCAAATCTAGCACTCTTTCAAGGACATCTAGTGGTATTCTGACATATTTTCTCCTAAGGAACTTGGTTGAACTGATCTAAATAGATTTAAAAGCTAAACCTATATTTCTCCCCTTATTCTCACCTGTTTTTCTGTACAATCTTATTAAAATGGTCTCTGTGCTATTTTCTATACATAACAGTTCATTTCCTTCCTCTGCATCTTTGTATGAACTATCTGTCTAGCCTTTACCCACCTTCCCCAAAACTTTTCTCCCTTCACCTCTGCTCTTTATAACCCCTGGTTCTCTTTAAACTCAGTGCTTTCAAGGGAGATTTCCTCATTGATTCCCTAAGTTGTTAGTGCCCCATCCACCCCCAAATTAGTTTATTAATGTTGTGAGTAATGGGGCAACTGGCATATCACAGAGTGTACCAGAATGCTCCACTGATGCAGATTCCCCGCATGGGAGAGACTGGGGAACATGCTTCTGGCAGAGTTCTGATAAATGTTTTGGAAGTACCCTGGAGAGCCTTAAGCATGCATAAATATTCGGTAACTGGTTCTTCTCCACTAAACACATTGTTAGAAAAAGTCTTTTTATTTAGCTGTAAAGATAGAATTGTAGGTGTCTTTGAAGAAGCTTTTTTAGCTTTAGTTAGCTTTTCTTTTGGCTGCTCTACTTGTGTTTGGATTCTTTATCTAGAAGGATGTGTATAGGAGGATAAATTCAGATTTGAGCTTTAGAATGATAACTTTGACAACCGAATAGAGAGGATAGACTAGAGTTGGGGAAGATTAGACAGGGAGACCAAACAAAAAGCTATGTCAATAGTTTAGATATGAGGTGATGAAGATGATGTAGTTAAAGATAGAGACCTTGCCACCACCCCCCATACACCCCCAAAAGGACATTGAACCATGATCTCTCTATATATGTTCTTTTTCGTTTTAGATGAAGGGTTTGGAAAACAGGAGTCCATGTATCCTGGCAACCCAGAATCTTAGTGTTCAGGTTTTGCAGTTAAAGAAGCATTTAGTGCCCTGAGAAGCAAGGAATGACTTTTGATAATGAATTTTGGAATCCAGATCAGCAGTACTGGAGACAGACTCATTCAGCAGTCATGATGAACTTAAGACACAAACTTTTGAGATTGATGTTACATAGAAAATAAAGAGAAGATAAATTTGAGTTCACTCACCTGAGAGACCAAGGTGGGATAAGGGAGATTGTGGGGAAAGAGAAAGTGTGACCTGATGTTTTTGAGGAAAATTTGTACTTTTGTTCTTGTTACATCTTCGAAGTAAGTATGCCTATGTAAATGTTGTTTACCAATCAAACTACCAAATAACTATTTTATCGAGCTAGGAAAAAAAATAGTAACAAAAGTCACCTGGAGGAACAAAAGTTCAAAATAGCAAGGGAACTGATGAAAAAAATGTGGCCTAGCTCTACCATATCTAAAACTATACTATAAAGCAGCTGCATTCAAAATTTCCTGGTACTGGTTAAAGACATAGAGCAATGTATCAATGGATTAGGATAGGTTCAAAAGAAACCACAGTAAATGACTACAGCAATCTAATTTTTGAAAAACCCAGAGACATCCGTTTCTGTGATAAAAACTCACTATTTGACAAAAATAGATATGGACCCACATCTCACACCCCATACCAAAATAAAGTAAAAGTGGTATGGGATTTAGACATAAAGGGTAACACCATGGATAAAGTGATAGATCAAGAAATACTCTATCAGATCTATGATAAGGGAACAAATTTAAGATCAACAAGAAATAGAATACATTATAACTAATAAAATTGTAGTTATTCTTATTGCCTGATCCTGCAATTTTATTAGTTTTCGCAAAACAAGAAAATGCCTTCTAATAATGCTGATTCAGTATTGGTTCTACAATTTATAATTTTATCGAGTTACTTAGAACACTAACATATTGAATGACATACACACACACACACACACACACACACACACACACACACACACACAGAGTCAGTATGTGTCAAAGGTGGGATTTGAACCAAAGTCTTGACTCTGAAGTGAGTCCTATATCAATTATATCATATTGGATCTCAGATTTTAATTACTTTAGTATAAAAATTCTATGCTTTATAAATTTTTACTTTTCTCTGAGTTTTTGTTGCTTTTTGGCTTTTCCTCTTAGATATTTAGCAATATTCCTCTTGAAAAGATCCTTTAGAAAATTTACTTTTGAAAAATTCATATAGGAATTTATGGACTCGTCCACAATTTATCCCAAGGACATTGGAGAGTTCCAGTATTCCTAGAGGTGATTCATGGTAAAAACTCTTTAAAGTAGCTGATATCATAATCTTTCTTAGATTCTCCCTTCATTTGGAAGAACAAACTATTAGGTAATATTCTCTAAACAAAAGTCATCAGTTTGCCCTTAAGCATGTTTCTCATTTCAGTTACTGAAAGAAATTCACACATTTACTTACAGTGAGCTTAGTTTTAAGTGGTCTGTTAGTTTTTGTTAAACTCATTCATTAAATGCTTTGGATGAGCTCCCATAGTGTTCATCTACACAAATATACGATTTGCTCAGGTGATGAGATTGCGGGACTTGAAAACAAATGCCTAACCCCATATATTTGCAATATGATACAAGAATCTACTGAAAACATTACATGTTTGTTGTGGTGTGAAGTTGAAATGAAGTTCTCTTGAAAAAACTTGAATAGTAAGATGTGCAGTGAGTCTGAAATAGTGGCCCCATAGGGCAATGGCAAAATCAATGAAATGGGAGTCAGAAGATTTGAGCTCAAATTTAACCTTTGGTACATATTATCTGTCATGATGCTGAACACCTAACTTCTCTTAATGTTTTTCTTTATATAGTAAATGTAAGGATTAGGCTAGATCACATCTGGATCTAAACCTATGATCATTTGGTTCACTGGATTGGAAGCGCTGAATGTAAGAGGGATAAATGCATTCATGATTATTATGATGTAGGTATTCAATGGATATTTTGGGATCCTTATCATTGCTGCTGCTTATGAAAAATCAGACAGCCTTTTGTTTGGTGAATTAGCTGTCTAAGGGTATTGGTGCAACTCTACTAAGACAACCCCCCACTATAGACTAAGTTAGATAAATAGCTGTATCTTTTCCTATTTTTTGGTCAGGAGATTCTGAAAATAGCAGTTTGTTCTGTCCTGATAGTTTGTCTTTTGTCACCTACAAACCATTTTACATTTAGAATTGTATATGAGGTGATTTGTAGCCAACATATGATTTCTGAACCAACTTTAACATAATGAAAAGCACTGTATTTCTAGGGAGAATCATGTTTCAGAGGTTCACCTATCATTGCTCAGGTTAAACTTCTGAGCTTTCTGTAGCTCTCTAAATGGAAAATTGGTTGTGACTAGGAAAAAGAAAGAGGTGTATGTGTGAAATTAGAAAAAGTGATAGAGACAATTACTCAGAACAAAAGAAACACAAGATTCTCAAAGTCTAATTTTTAGAACTGGTGAAGCTTTGTAACAGCTATTCGCTTCTAATCATCCTCAAATAATAAATTAATAGAACAGTCAATGCTATTAGAATAATTTACTACTCATCAAGAATAATAAATGAGTGGAAATAGGCTCTTATTCAAATTTTTCTGAAGATAGTAAAGGATAAGGGCAAGGAGGAGACCTATCATTCTTATTCCACTTTGCCCATATTGTATGCATATATAATATACCTATATTAATGAAAAAGAAATTTGGAAAATAGAAGAAAGATGAAACCAAATATGGTTACAATGGTTGCTTCTGGCTTTGTCATATTCCAAACCTGCAATAATAGTTCCCAATCCTCCTGACTTTTCCAGTTTCCTGAAGAAACATCTTCCTGTTTTAGCAAAGTTTTGCCTTGAATATGGACCTATTCTTATACAACCTTTGGTTTATGTACCTGTACTATCAGGAGGCTCATAAATCACTCTGAGAACTGAATGAAATTGTCAGTACCTGAATATTTAGAGTCTGCAATCATCAACAGTGAGTCAAAGGTGATGCCAACCTTCATATCACTGCTGGCTCAATAATGATAGACAGCATGACTAGGCTGGTTAGTTTTCTTTATTTCTTTTTTCTTTTTTTCCATTTTTTAGCCCTCTGTTCACATAGGAAAGTAAAAGGAGAAAAAAAGTAAGAAGTAATGGGAAAGATATGGTGTTACCAATTGAAATAAGGGAATATTATTACTGCTGACAAAGTGGTAACTGATTCTAAGGACATGATAACATTGTATGCTGTAGATGCCATGCTGACTTGATTGTAAAATAAAGCAGTCAGTCAATAAACCTTTTATTAAGGCACTATACTTTGGGGATATAACAAGAAGCAAAAAACTCACAATCAAATGAAAGAGGCAAATGAATAAATACAAACAAGTTATATGCAGGATATATTAGAATAAAGAGACAGAAGACCCTAGTATTATGGGAGATTGGGAAATCCTTCCAATAGAAGCACTTATTGGGACTTGAAGGAAGCCAGGGAGACCAGGAGGTGAGAATAGGTGAGAGGAAATATGGCATAGGGGACAGACAGACGGAGAAAATGCCCAGAGCACAGAATTGGAGTGTCCTTTTTTGTGGAACAGTAAGAGGTCAGAGTCACTAGATGGAAGAGTATGTGATAGGATGTAAAATATAAGAAGAGTAGGAGGCAGAGCCAAGATGGCAACAAGAGAGGATGTCTCTTAGGTGCTCTCTCTTAAAACTTGTGAGCTAAGGATTCTAACTACATTTTCAAGAGACAAAATCCACAGAGGGACCCAGTGAGGCAGTTCTCCCACCAAAGGTAACCTGGAAAAGAGCAGAAAGGCTCAGCTCCATGGGGTTGGAGGGGTGGCGCACCAGAGGGGTGGCCCGCCAGAGTGAAAGAACTTCAGCCTCCGGGAGGCAGCCCCAGGGCGCTGGGAGCCGGAACTCACAGCAATGGGGGAGTTTCCTGATTTACACCTCAAGGAGCACCGAGCACAACTTGGGGGAACAGCGGGGGACCTCTGCCAGAGTGAGCACATGAAGCCCAGCCCTCAGGGCATGAGCGGGCTGAGCCTAGGGAGGGAGCAGAGAGAGACTACTGAGCTCTGTCCTCTGTCCCTGGAACAGGAATCTGGGGTTTTGACCACATTCAGATCCTGATTGCAGTCTAGGCCTCCCATAGAACAGCAGGACCCCCCACCTCCGCCCCTGGTAGAGGGGTGGGCTTGTGGTCATTTACAGACCAGGAGGGAAGATAGAACCTCACATACTCAAAAGCTCAGGAAGCACTCCAAAACCAGGCACAGGCTGGGGAAATGAGTAAGCAGAGAGAAAAAAAGAGGAACATCATTGAGAAATACTTTGCCTGTGATACCAAGAAGGATCAAAACACTCAATCTGAAGATGAGGAAGCACAAGCTCCTGCATCTAAAGACTCCAAGAAAAACAGAAACTGGGCTCAGGCTATGACAAAGCTCAAAAATGACTTTGAAAATCGAGTGAGGGAGATAGAAGAAAAACTGGGAAAAGAAGTAAGAAAGATGCAGGAAAAACAAGAAAATAAAGTCAGCAGCTTAGTCAAGGAGATCCAAAAAAATTCTGAAGAAAATAACATGCTAAAAACCAACATAAGTCAAATGGATAAAAGAGTTCAAAAAGTTATTGAGGAGAAGAATGCTTTAAAAAGCAGAATTGGCCAGATGGAAAAGGAGATAAGAAAGTTCTCTGAGGAAAATAAATCCTTCAGACAAAGAATAGAACAGAGGGAGATTGCTGATTTAAAAAAAATTTTTTTTTGCAAGGCAATGGGATTAAGTGGCTTGCCCAAGGCCACACTGCTAGGTAATTATTAAATGTCTGAGACCAGATTTGAACCCAGGTACTCCTGACTCCAGGGCTGGTGCTTTATCCACTGCACCACCTAGCCACCCTGAGGTTGCTGATTTTATGAGAAATCAGGACACAATACTTCAAAACCAAAAGAATGAAAAATTAGAAGAAAATGTGAAACATCTCACTGAAAAAACAACTGATATGGAAAACAGATTTAGGAAAGATAATTTAAAAATTATTGGAATACCTGAAAGTCATGATCAGGAAAAGAGCCTTGACATCATTTTCAAAGAATTACTACAGGAAAATGCTCTGATATCTTAGAAGCAGAGGGCAAAATGGAAATGGAGAGAATCCACCAATCTCTCCGAGAAAGAGATCCAAAAAAAAAAAAAAAACCAACCCCCAGGAATATTATAGCCAAGTTCCAGAACTCCCAAGTCAAAGACAAAATATTACAAGGAGCCAGAAGGACACAATTCAAATATCATGGATCTGCAGTCAGGATCACACAGGACTTAGCAGCAACGACCAGGACCACAGGGCTGGGTGGATGCTGGGCCTAAGGGGTGGTATGTGGGCTCGGGGCCTCTTGGCCCCAGAGCCCAGGATCTGTCTGCTGTACCACTCAGCTACCCTACAGCAGAGTCAGAGTGAAAGGAGAGAGAAAATATAGTACATGGTAGTGGAGAAATAAGAAAGGAGGGAGTTGTGATCAGCAATGGCAATGTTGGAAAAATATGGAAGTAACTTTTGTGATGGACTCATCATAAAGAATGTGATCCACCTGCGACAGAGTTGTTGGTGTTGGAACACAGACTGAAGCACATTTATTGTTATTATTCTTTTTTTGGGGGGGGTTGCAGGGCAAATGAGACTGGGTGGCCTGCCTTCGGGTCGCATAGCTGGGTGATTGTTGTGTGTCTGAGGCCGGATTTGGACCCGGGTACCCCTGGCTCAAGGGCCAGTGCTCTGTCTGCCACCCGGCCACCCCTACTATTGTTATTATTATTTTTATTATTATTATTATTATTATTACTATTTTATTTTGTTTTGGGTCTCTCTTTTTTTTTTTTTGGTTTTTGCAGGGCAATGGGGTTGGGGTGGCTTGCAAGGGGGTCACACAATTGGGTGATTGTTGGGTGTATGGAGCTGGATTTGGGCTTGGGTGCTCCTGGCTCCAGGGCTGTTGCTCCATCCACTGTGCCACCTGGCCATACCTAAAATTGTTACTATTTTTTATTATTTTAATTATTTTTTAGTTTTAATTTTAATTTTTTTCTCTCCCCTTTACTTTGTCTATAATTTTTTGGGGGAGGGGCTATTATGTTTACTCTTTAACAAGAATATTTTATTAATGTATAAAAACATTATTTGTACAAAATAAGAATAAATAAATACATTAAGGTCTTTATTTGAACATCATATGTATAATTTAAAGTTACATTGTGATAATACGGTCTTGTATGATTTTGGCATTTTCTGAAAATATAAGATGTGTACATATTAAAAAAATAATTTCCTATACAGTATCTATAAATATAATTAACATGATAGAGAAAGAGTCTATATTTTTGCTAACAAAGCTGAAAACACTCTGACTTCAGAAGGGTATTAGCAAAAGAGGATTCTTTACAACCCCTCCCCCCAAATATAAGAAGATTAGAAAGTAGAGAGGTGATATGTTAAATTTTAAAGGGTTTTAAACACCAAACAGAAAATTATTTATTTGATCCTGGAGGTAATTGGAAGCCACTGGAATTATTGAGAGTGGAGTGGAAGGGTAGTGTCAGTCTGACCTGTGCTTTAGGAAAATCATTTTGGTAGTCTCTACCTACCTGACTCTACCTACTGGTAAGCTATTTTAATAGCTATTTTAATAGCTTATTTGCAGTACTAACTAATGAAAAAGTGTAGGGCAGCTAGGTAGTACAGTGGATACAGAACTGGCCTTGGAATTGGGAAGATGGGAATTTGAATCCAGTCTCAGTCACTTGACTCTTATTAGCTATGTGACCTTGGGCAAGTTATTAACCCTGATTGCCTACATTCAGGGTCATCTCCAGCTATCCTGATTCTTATCTGGCCATTGGACCCAGACAACTCTGGAGGAGAAAGTGAGACTGGTACCAGCATAGCATCCCATCACTGAAATCCAATTCATGTATTTGTCATGGCATCACCTCCCTGATGTTGTAGTCTTCTTTGATAATAAAGAACAAAACATCAATGAAAGAAGTGCATTTCCTGAATGCCTTCAATAATCTTCTCTCCAATCAGAATCACCAAATCTGAAAAGAGACACCATTTAATTCAATATAGCCACCAACAAGAATCTCCTCTACAACACATCTAATAAGTGTTCATCCAAACTTTGCTTGAAGATGTTCAAGGAAGGAGACTCATTCTACTGCCCATTCCACTTTAGTATAATGCACGATCTTGTGAGTTTTCCTGTCCAGTCTATCCATTATATCAAGTCTAATTCTGGTTCTTTGAAACTTCTCTTTGTTCCATGCTCTGCTTTCTGGTATAAAGTAAAACAAATATAATAATTTTTCTACATGAATAATACTATATAGAAATACATGATAATACTATATAGAAAAAACTATCTTATTACTCCTTAATTTTCTATTCTCTAAACTAAACACATTCAGTTCATTCAAATATTCCTCATGTGACATAGTCCTGAAGTGCTTTACCATTATGATTGCCATCCTCTGGGATTCCTTAGCTTAACAATGCTCTTACAGTGTAGAAACTGAGCACTATGCTCCAGAGATAGTCTGAGCAGGGCAGAAAACAGTGGAATTATAGTATCTTTAATCTCAGATGCATTTCATTTCTTTATCGAAGATATACCTCAAAGTATTTTGGGAATTCTGGCAGACTGAGCAGGCATACCTATTGGATCTTAATAAATAAATAAACAAATCAATCAATGATAAAAGCATGGACTAGAAAATCATCAGGGAACACAGCATATCCTTATGTAAAGAAGGTCCAGAAGAGAGAATTATATATGGAACTTCCAGTTCATAGCATAGTTTATTTTATGAAGGAAAGCAAGACAATAATTATTCATTAAGCACCTACCACTATGCTTTAGCACTGAGGACATAGACACCAGAAAAAAGAAAGGCCATCTTTGTCTATAAAGAATTTACATTTTAATTGAAAAAAATAGCAAAGGAGGCCAAAAAATGGGGAGTATGGGACTAGCATAGAAGTTTGTTGCCAAAGCCCCCAAAGTCAGATAGGAAGGGAAAAGAACATGACCAAACTGGACTCCTCCCAAATATGGAAGCTGTAGGGAAAACTCACCAATAAGAAAAAAAGGGGCCAGTATGGTAGAGTTATGTTCTAGGGCATGTTCTAGGACACACACACACACATACATATGTGCACAATTATGCATGTATCATATATACACAATATATCATATACATGTCATATATACAATATATTGTTATGTATAATATATCACATAATATACAATACGGATATTATATTCACTATATATTATTTACAAAACATGCAAACATTATACAATATGCACAATTTGCATAATATTTCTAGTATATATTCATGTTTATACATCACCCAATATGCATTAAACAATATTATAAATACAACAAACACATAGGTGCACACATATACATATATATACATATATATAGATAGATAGATAGATCATATATTTGTGTGTACATGTGCACCAATGTCATATATATTATATAACTAATAAATGATGCTATTATAATAGCATATTTCTATACATAACATCTATTACATTTAATGAAGCAATATCAACATTGTCCTGCTGCTCTGTCTTCTAAGTTTCCCTCTATCTTCTATATATTTTTCAAACTTTGCTTCTTTTCTTTTTCCCATGAACTGTTTTTCATTCCTTACTTTTCTCACCAAATACATGTCTTCTTTTTTGTAACAAATAAATATAGTCAGGCAAAACAAATTTTGTTTTACTAATCAGGTCTGAAAATGATTGTCTCATTATGCACTCACCTCTTATTATCATCTCTCTGTCAGGAGGTGAGATATATGCTTTATTATCAATCTTCTTAAAACACTAACTGATCATCTATTGATTGCAGTGCTTGTATCTTTAAAAGTTTTTGCTCTTTAAAATGTTAAGATCTTTGAATAAATAGTACTTCTAATACTGCTCACTTTTCTCCATACTAATTATACCTATCTTCTGAATCTGCTTTCATCATTTCTTATGGTACAACAATTCTCCATTCCATTTATGTACCATAATTTGTTCAGTCATTTCCCAACTACTGGGAAACCAATTTGTTTCTATTTCTTCATTACAACAAAAAAAGTTTTTCTATAGTTACTTTTTCATTTATAGTTCTATTTCTTTTTCTTTGATGATGATGATATTTGTTTTGTCTTTCTTGTCTTGAAGAAGATATCAGGTGACATCAGGAAGGTGATGCCATGACAAGTGAGTGAATTGAATTTGAGTGAGGGGGTGCTGTGCTGTCAGGGGCTTCTCTTTCTCCTATGAAGCCATCTGGTCAGATATGAATCAGGATAACTGGAGACGGATGAGAGACGACTGGGGTTATGTAACTTGCCCAAGGTCACTCAGCTAGCACATTTCCCTGAAAATAAGATATAATTGGAAAATAAACCCAAGCATAATTTTAATTATAAGCCCTACCCCAAAACTAAGCATCAGTTAAGATTGTCAGCCAGATAGATACATTTAGTATTTCCTTTGCAACACACACAATAGATATATTGAATTATAAAATACAATATTCATATATAATTAAATATAAATATTATTGACATTGCTACTTAAAATAAATAATAATATAAATTATAATTAAGTATGTTTAAATACCCAAGTGGGTACCTTTTGACGAGAGGTAAAAGTCAATGTAAATTGATGAACTCAAAGCTTATTGCCAAATAGCCCGTTAGAGTACAGGCACAATGCACAAATAACAAGAACACTTGATAATGTCAGGAGGAGAAAAAAGCCTCACTTCTAATCATCACTAAGGGCAAGAAAGATAAAATTGTTAATGTTACAGGTATTTTTGTTCCAGAAACTGAAAAAGCCTGGTCTACGCAAGCAATTATAAGGAAGTGGGTGGATTTAACACTGCTACTTGTTTTGTGAGATGGCCAAAGTGGTCTGCTAGTTTGGGATTCAGCCAGCACTCACTAAACTAAAGACATTAAGAACTTCCAAGAAGAGAGAATAATAGATCAAATGATGATTCCCACAGAAATGAATACTTATCTCCACACTTTTGATACTGCAATAAACAAGCCATTCAATGACTGTTTGCATATGGACATCAATGACTATATTGAAAATAGAATGGAGAGAAATCTGTGAAGTCAAGTCTACAAGAGGTTGTGACTTGGGTAAAAAATTCATGAGACAGAATCTTTGACAGCTCTGTTGCCCATGTACTATAAGCAGGCACCAGGGAAAAGAAGTGCTCATTTCAGGAGAACTTTATGACTGGACATGAGAGATTAGGGCCAATGGTTCTACAGAAATTGGAGTCACAAGAAATTCAGACTAGGATTCAAGGTTTCGAGAGTTATGATAATGTTCCAGAAGAAAATGACATGACTGTATTTGAAAAAAATTGTAGATTTTTGTACATGAATAAAATTAGATTTTAGTAAATGAGTAAATGAATAAATGTAGATTATTGTATATGAAAAAAATCCCCCCCAAAACAAACAAACCTGACCGCCCCTGAAAATAAATCCTAATGTGTCTTTTGAACACATAAAAATTAATATGAGGCTCAGTCTTATTTTTGGGGAAATACTGTAGTAAGTATCAAATGTCAGGCTGGTTTTGAACTCAGGATCTCCTGATTTCAGGGCCAGTATTCTAAATACTGTATATTATTAAATATCCCTGGTTCAAAAGGTATGTACAGCTAAGTGACTTTTTAGGTGTAGTTCTAAATTGCTTTCTTGAATGGCTAAACCAATTTCTAATTCTAGTAAGACCTAATTAGTGACCTCCCATAGTACCTTCAATAAATAATTTCCTTTTTTGTTACCTTAACCAATATGATTAAAGTCACATGATAATTTAGAGATGTTTAAATTTGTACTCCTTTTATATTTAGTGATTCAGAGCAATTTTTATTTGGTTGTTGAAAGTTTGGGTTGTCTTCCTCAAGTGCAATACATTAATATTCTTTGACTATTTATCTATTGGAAAATGGATTATATTCTTAATTAGTTAAACTAAATTCCCTGTATAACTGGGTATCAGACATTTAAAAGAGGGCATCTTTGCAAAAATTTTCTCTGGTTAGCTATTTTGCTTCTAATTGAATTGTTTTCATTTGTACAATTTTGCCCCATTAAAAAAGAAGGAAAAAACAAAAAACCCCAAAACTCTACATTTGATCTCTTATGGTCATCCTTATCACTTATATTCCTTCCATTTTTAAAAAATTGCCCATTTGATCTCTTGGGGTCATCACTATCTCTTATTTGCTCAAGAACTGTTCTCCTAACTATACCATATAAGGGTAACTCCTATTTTTCTCTTACTTGTTTACTTTTGAAATCTAGGTCATGTAAATATTTGATGACTATTGTGATACATGGTATAAGATATTAACTAAAGCAATTCTTATCCAAACAGTTTTACAATTCTCTGAGTAATTTTAATTAGTCATTTCCTATCCCAGAAATTTGTGTCCTAAGTTTATCAAATATTATGCTACTTATATTATTTTGCTTCTAAATCTATCACTGATCTATGACCAACATTTTAAAGAAATGCAGAGTTGGCTCATTATTAGAAAAACTATAAACACATAATAATAAAAAAGGTTAAAAGCACATGACTGGATTAAGAAATGCAGGAAACATTTTTTATGGTTAAAAATGCTAGCAGCATTTTAAAATATGATAACATTATCTAATTTAAACTGAGACAACATGGTCTTTAATAAAGAAATCCTAGATTTCTTTCCAGTGAGAACAGGGTTAAAGCAAGGATGTTCACTACTATACTCACATTTTAAATGTTGTAAGCATGAAATCAGGCAAATAATTTTGATTAATTTCTTTTTCTTCATTTTTTGTTATTTTGTCTTTTTAATGTTTTTATACTGACTGCTCCCAGTGAGATATAATAATAATAGTGTGTTACCATTCCCAGAGCTATGATCTTTTAAAGAAAATGACAGTAAACTAGCAATCACACCTGCCTAATTTTTAGTATCCAAGTATATAGTTTCATTTAAGTCTAGT